>NW_024412467.1:14011063-14089778 GCF_014898765.1 Herpailurus yagouaroundi
CGCCTTCCCACAGTCCCCGGTCCCCTCCTCTCCTGCATGGGTCACCCTGGGAACATATTTGAATTATAAATACAGGGATCCGCCCCCTCTTCCCCCCAGGCCCTCTAGGGCTCTGTAAAGTAAATGCACGGGGGTTTCAGATCCGGGAGAGTCCCACTGCTCCCCTGTACAGTCTCGCCCCCATCTCTGAATTCCGAGTTTCCAAGATGCTCATGGGCAGGCACGCGTGTGTGTTTCCATTTCTCTTTCCTTCTGCGGGAGGAAGGGAAAGCCCCTTGCAAGCTCAGTGAAGGCAGCTCTGGGCACGGCCTGGCAAGACATTTTCCCAAGAAGCAAGACCTGGAGGGAGAAAGAACCCCAACAAACCAGTTTTACAAGCTCCATGTTCCCACCTCTCCACATACAGCATTGCTAGAGAGGGAGTTGGGAGAGGCGGAGGCTTAGAAAGCTGGACAGAGTAATACGTGAGGACATCCCGCACCCCCCACCCCACCCCTCCAAGATCTAGGAGGGTGTAGGCTCTTTGTGGCCGCGGTCCTCAGGGAGGAAAGGGAAGGGAAGGGAGAGAAAGCATAAGAACACGACTTTTTTCTTCCACAGACCAGTTTGCCGTCGCCGTTCTTGCTTTGGCTCTTACACTTGAACGCTGGAAACTATTTGATAAAGCCGTTTTTTTATGTACTTCTTCTGTATCTCTTGCTATGTATTAATAGATATCTATAAATAAATGCTGTACTACACAGTAGCAAAGTGTACTGTTTTTAGCACTCCTCAGCTTTGCTCTTTCTCAACTTTGGCGTAATAAAATTTGCAACTTTGCCAAGCCCAATAAATCTGGCGTGAGATGTTGCATTTAGCTCAGCAAAAAGAACAGCCGTTAGGTTGCTGGATGATAGCACAAGGAATGGGAAACACGTTTATTACAGGCACGGTGAAGCCCTCCGTGTCACTAGACTCGCTTCAATCGTAGACGGTTGACTGTTTCACATTTTCAGGCTGCAGAGCGCGTTTGTGAAAGATGGTGCCCTGCAGACCTTACCCCCGGTTACGGTACGCCCCTCCAGGAGTCATGGACAAAGATGGTGCCCTACAGACGTTACCCCGCGTTACGGTACGCCTCTCCAGGAGTCATGAACCACAGTGCTCCTTCCTAAGGCCAAGAATATAATGGTGATGATTCAGCCCAGGAAATAGCATGACAGTCAGGAGAGACTCATCGCATGCCTTTTACAATCATGTAATGCATGCGACTCAATTCCCTTGACACTCTCATCCATGAGACAATGACAGCAAGTCTTTAGTTTAATGGAATAGGCACAATCCTTGAACCTAGCACTCCCCAAGCCTCAGTCATTCATAAACGTCTTTCACAATGTTGCCGTATTTGTGTGCCTTCTGTGCATTTTTCCTGAATATTCTCCATTGCCTCACTAATTTCTTTTACTTGATTAATTTTAAGGCAGCTTACTATTGCAGCCATAATGGACATGAAGTCATGGTTTGCATGGGTGAATAATGTACATGAAATCATAGTTTAATACATGTTAAAATAAACATAATTATTGTGTGTTCATTAAGCTATCGGGAAAAATTATTCAGCCATGTGCTATCACCTTACGTATGAACACCCCTGCCCACGGTTTCCGTGCCCATGACGGTGTCTTATACTTTATTATGTTAAGAATGAAACACTGGTTTAATTCAGCTCTCCTGGGGACACCTGGGTGGCTCAATCGGTTAAGCGTCATGAGTCGGCTCAGTTCATGAGTTCCCGGTTCGTGGGTTCGAGCCCCGTGTCGGGCTCTGTGCTGATAGCTCAGAGCCTGCATCCTGCTTCGGATTCTCTCTCTGTCTCTCTCTCTGTCTCTCTCTGCTTCCCCCATGCATGCTCTGTTTCCCTCTGTCTCAAAAATAAACATTGAAAATATTAAAAAAAAAAAAATCTACAAAAACAGAGTTCACATCCAAAAAAGTTCCTAGTTGCTATTTCCCCTTTTGCTTACCGCTTTAGTGTTTGGGCATCTATTTTATTTTTGACCCTCTATCCTGAAGTTAAATACCCTCTTTGAGTGTTTTCCCTGGCATCTTGCACGCACACACACACACACACACACCCCACATATGGACCTATAAATTGGAATGGGAGAGTAGTTGTAATATTTCACACATCAGAGAGACCAAAACAAAAAAATGTGTCTGCCGGTGGCTGCCACCCCATCTTTTTCTTTTTAATTTTAATTCTGTGTAATTTGTGACATGTGGAACTAATGAGATTCTGATGCAGAGGTTAAAAAAGAACACCACTTGAGAGTGAGTGGAGTAGAATCAAGTCACTTTATTAAACCTGATTTATGTAGTCATTCTAGGCAAGCTTTGCTTCCACAGTTTTGAATGAAATGGTAAAAGAAACTAATTCTGGAGGCAGGTTCCATAAATATGGTGGCTTTGTGTTTTCTTAGGCCGACTGCTTTTGTGGGAGAGTCAATAGGCTGTATCTTGTTATGTGTTGTCATAACTCCCGTTCATTAGTGATTGTGCATTCCTTTTTCATGTTTTAAGATTTTTTTTTTTTTGGTAGAATGGTGGTTACCAGGGGTTGGAGGGTAATAGACACGGGGAGAGTAGATCAAGGGGTATAAACTTCCAATTATAAGATGAACAAGTTCTGGGGATATAATGTACAACATCGTGTCACAGTGGACTATACTATTGTATTACATACTTGAAAGTTGCGAAATGAGTAGATTTAAATGTTCTCACTATAAAAAAGAAATGGTCATTTTTTAGAAGTTTATTTATTTTGAGTAAGAGAGAGAGAGAGAGAGAGAGAGAGAGAGAGAGAGAGAGGGGGGGGGAGGGGCCAGAGAGAGAGGGAGAGAATCCCAAGCAGGCTCTGCACGGTCAGTGGAGAGCCTGATGCGGGGCTTGAACTCACGGACCGTGAGATCACGACCTGAGCCGGAAATCAACAGTCAGACGCTCAACTGACTGAGCCACCCAGGTGCTCCTAAAGAAGAATGATATTTATGTGATAGGACAGAGGTGTTAGCAAACGCTACAGTGGTAAGCAGGCTTAACATAAGCCACCAGGTAAGGGCACCTGGGTGGCTCAGTCAGTTAAGCATCTGACTTCAGCTCAGGGCATGATTTCTCAGCTCATGAGTTTGAGCCCTGTGTCAGGCTCTGTGCTGACAGCTCAGAGCCTGGAACCTGCTCTGAGACCAGATTTGGTCTCTCTCTCTCTCTCTCTCTGCACCTACCCCACTTGCACTCTGTCTCTCTCTTTCTCAAAAATTAAAAAAAAAAAAAAATTTTTTTTTTAAAGCCACTGGGTGAAAAGCAAAACTGTGGATGGGTGGGGAGGCCAATCATTGAGGTGGGAAAAGGGAAGGTATTTATAAAGAAGCAAGGGCTGTGAGGATACTAGGCACAAAATGATTCGAGAATAAGCACGGAGGGGCACCTGGGTGGCTCATTTGGTTGGGTGACCAACTCTTAATTTCAGCTCCGGTCGCGATCCCAAGGTCGTGGGATCAAGCCTTGCGTCTGGCTGCATGCTGAGCATGGAATCTGCTTAAGACTCTCCCTCTCTCTCTCTGCCTCTCTGTCTCTTTGTCTCTCTCTCTCTCCTTCCTGCCTTGTGTGCTCCCTCTCTCTCTAAAAAATCATCATCATCATCATCACCATGGGATGAAGGAAGCAGAATGGAGGTTCTAAAAGATTACAGGAAAGATCTCCAAAGATGAGAGGATTTGGGAGCTGGGACAAAGGACAGGAAATAGCTAAGAAGGGGCAGGAAGTTTTAATAAGGTGCTTTGGTTATTGGATTTACAGTTTCGGTACGACCAGATGGTTGATGATGAAAGAGAGAAAGACTGTGTAGGTGACATATGTCGTCAATGTTTCCAGTATCCCTATAACGTACCAGTAGAATGTGGAATGTCTACAGTTTTCACACTGGGGTTTCCGAAGTCCTGATGGACGTTGGCCAAGAAAAGAAAAAGCCACAGGAACCAAGAAGAGCTCCTTCCTGGTACACAAGCTCAAACGACGTTGACAGTTCATTGTGCAGACAATGTCGCATTAGAAGGCCTGGATTCCATTTGTATTAGAAAATATTAAATGAGTTAAAATTATTCCCACATTTTGCAGTTCTCCTTTTTTGGACTCAGTTATTTTCCAGGGGAAAGAAGTGTCCAATGTGGAGTTCTAGAAAGGGTCTCTGACTTCCTATATTTCTTCTTGATTCCACTCCTTCGGTGAGAAAAAAAAAAAAATCAACACAAGGATTATTTTTGTTTTTCTTATCTGCTGTCTACCCACAAGTAATAATTCGAACCTCGCTCTCTAAACTATACCTCTGATAAAAGTAAATTTCTCTCCAAATAATAATCTTTTTCCCAAGTATGAAGATGCAGTGAAAAAGGGAACAATATTTATCACCCGTTGTCATCATAGGAAAAAAAAAAAATGAGGGAAAAAGTGGGTTAGGTTTTTAAAGGGGCATTTGGATCCATTTAAACATGCAAATTTAATTTCACAAGCTCCAGAATATATTTAACGCTAAGGGTTTTGTTTTATTTGGCATTGGCACTTTTTCCATTTGTTCTTTTGATGAAGAAAAAAAAAAACAACTTTTGGAGTGGTTACAAGAATAATTTTCCTGGAAATCGATGTCTTTGCTTTTTTTTTGTTTCTGTGAAACTTAAAAAAAAAACACAAAACTCCTGCATACTTTTTGTTTTAATATTATTTAACGTTTATTGATTAACTGTCTTTCCCTAAGTGTAGTTTTTATTAAGGACAGCAAGCTAAGTCAAAAGACCTTGAAGTATGTGTCTTTCCTACATATGACTCACAAGAGCAAAAAACGCAGTGCGGGGACATGGTGTTTGTTACCACCTTAGATTGATTTACTTTAGAGAAATATGGAGAAAAGAAGACTGGAATAAAATGAAGGAATATGGGAGGTGTGTGCTTATGGCTGAATTTCAGGCCAATGGAGGTCCTCAGGGAAAGCAGTGTTGAAGGTTCACTTTAATGGGGCGGGTGGGGAAGGTAAGGGGAATTGCATGGGGGGGGGGGGGGGGGGGGGGGGGCGGGGGGCGGGGGGGGAAGGTCAGGCACTGAGCTGTGCCTCGGTTCTTAGTCCCCCTCCTTCCTTGGAAATGAGGGAAGCAGAGAATTTGGAAACTGATAATGTTCACGTAAAGTGCATTATCTTGCTACAAAGTGGAAAAGATTTTGTGAGCTGCAAAGTAGCTTGTTTAAAGATTTTTTTTTCCCCCAAGTTGTTTCAAGACGAGTCGGGGAGGGCTAACATTTTCTAGATAAAGCATTTTAACAGCATTGTTTCTTTCTGGCTGTTCTTTCTCCCCCAACGTCCATTCTATTTTTGTACATTATCTCGAAGAAACTATCTTTTGGGACTAATGACCAGGTCTCTGCACCAGTGGCCTCCTTCTCCCCACTTCGTTTCCAATACCCCTCACCCTTATGAGGAGCGTTTTGTTACTTTATGGTGATTTGGACCCAACAAAATGGGACAAAGAACACAGGTTCCCAACATGCACAGAGATTTCAACCCATCTCCCTTCCTTGACTGGTTAACATCTTTTTCTATGTACGGACATAGAGCTATGGGCTGTTCATTTCCTGCTCTCAAAGGATGGCAGGGTAACATATAGGACATTTTAAGCCTGATTCTGTTTTCACTTTCTTTCAGTCAAATCTATTCTGACTTCATTCTTTCGTTTTATGAAACATAACATGATGTCACTTCAAAACCCTAGATACATAACATAGGAAGCAATAACTAAGGAATAAATTCTCAATAATTTTTCAAGGGCTTCCAAGGAACACCATCTAAAAAGGGCAACCACTCCGCCAACGGAAGGATAACATTCGGAGAGGAAATCTTCACCGGGGAGTGGCCCAATCTCTCATTTCATCAGAGCGCCAAATTATGATAACACCCAGTTCTTAGGAAAGTGAAACTCCTAATGGTGACGTGGTCCACATATAAGTTCTACAACTCAGTAGGAACCAGTGTGAGCTAACTGAACAACCCCTCACTCGCACGAAGCATTTAACCTCTCCGTTTTCTCCCATGATGAAAGGAGAACATATCTGCTGCTGCTTAGCTCAAGACGCCTAAATAACACAGTCAAGTTGAGCTGTCTGTCAAAGAAGGGAGACAGCCGTACAGACTGGAAGGGTTTAACTGGTGAAGTATATGAAGAGATACACTTGTGATTCTTTTCTTAAGTCAGGGATCCACTAAAAGAGGAAAGAGCAAGATTCACCTGTGCATAATGGAAATAAAACAGGCGTCAAGAAGGACGGAGGAAGACCAGTGTTATTCTCCGGCCATTACTGGATGTTGACTGGGCGGACGTGGGGACGCTTATTATCAGAATCGTAATGGCAGAGGTCCTCAGTTTGCAAAGGCAAAACACCTGAAACACAAGAGACTGTGCACAAGCACAAGTGTCTGAAAGGCCGGGGCATTCTCAGGAAGATACAGTTCGGACACGGAGCATGTGAGGTCTTCCGCATTTTAGCAGAAAATAGAGGATTTGTGCTACGAGGTGGCAGTAGAGAAAACACAGTTTGTAAATATCTAAAGTGGGGAAAACTACTCTGAGGGGAAAATCCCTTTCATTTTAATTACCTATAATTGTTTCTTTTTTTTTTTTTAAGTTTATTTATTTTGAGAGAGAGAGAGTGGGGGAGGGGCAGAGAGAGAGAGAGGGGGAGAGAGAGAGAATCCCAAGCAGGCTCCACACTGTCGGCTCGGAACCTCACATGAGGCTCGAACTCACAAACCGTGAGAGCATGACCTAGGCCAAAATCAAGAGTCGGTCGCTCAACCCACCGAGCCACCCAGGTGCCCCTTGCCTATGAGCATTTCTTGATCTGGGATGAAATTTGTTATAGGAATTTTCAGTGGGGCTGCAGAGACGCTAAACTAATCACGGATAAGGCAAAGCACTAAAAGGCCTTAGGTGGGAAGATAGAGAACGAAGAAGTTCGATTTTCCAATTTATGACGGTGTTAGGAGAAAATAGTCACGTCTTATTCAACGCAACTGTGTATGTGAAAGGTTATTGTGGAGTATGAAGTTCTTATTAATAACAAAAGAACATGCTATTAATAAGATTAAGTTATCACAGACTATAAAGGAAGACATTTTCTTTCCTGGTCTGACATTTTTTGTATCATTACAATTCGTGCCAACGCCGAGAAAGCAGACTTGGTGGACTGTGCTGAGAACGTAAGGACCCTTTTATTGTTCTACTTAAGTTTTGTTTTGTTTTCTTTGGGTTTTTTTGTTTTTTGGGTTTTTTTTTTTTTTTTGCAAGCTCTAGTTCACTCCAAGAAACGAACTTTTCTCTTGCCTTATTTCGTGGCAGAATTATTTTTTCACAGATAGATTAAAGCCATCTTTACATCTGTCCTTGGTTATAGTCTCCTTGCATTTTTTATGTAGGGTTTTTATGAGCGATTCCAATAAGACTTCTTCCTGTTTAGTTACACAGATTTCTACCCTTTTCCTTATTCATCCAAATTACTTGTGACTGGATTTCTTCTAGTGATGTATTTTTTTTTTTTTGAGTCATATTTCTATCTCCCCATTCTTCTTGAACGCTTTGTCTTCGAACAACAACTGCAGGTTTACACCCAATGTTTGCCGTGGGTTTTGAGATCTCCTTTCCAGGAACCCACAGGATCTGTCTGCCCCCATTCTGACGTTTCCTTCTTTCACTGTTGAAATGAATAAGAAGTCATCAGTTTCATTTAAGGTTCTTACCATTTTCGTTTCACCGGATTTTCCTCTTCCGTTCAGACTTTGCCGCGTGACATCTTTCTGAGAGATGGGTGTGCGAGGAAATGCAGAGAAACAGCACGTCAGATGGGCTCACAAAGGGAAATCTGTTCTCAGATGCCCTCGCTTGACAAAATTTACCCAGAACTCACCCGATTCTGATCTCTCTGTGACCCCTGAACTCATCCTTCCAGCTTCTCTTTTGCGTCTGGGGGTAGCCAGTTGGCATCCTGGCTTATTAGACCCCTTTCTCCTCCACCCCGCCACTCTGCCATATACTCCCAGCTCAGCTCTGGGCTGAGCTCCCCTCCCTCCAACTGACTTGCAAGCCCAGCTCCCCTCCCTCCAACTGACTCCCCAACAGCGCACTGCCCTGGACAACGTCAGGAGACAGAGCTCCTGGCCTTCGTGTCTCATTTTCTAGGAGCCATGCTTGTAGGCTGTATCTCCCCTTCCTGCCCCTGGTCCCAGTGTGTGGTAGTGAAAAAAACAAAACAAAAACAAAAACAAACAAACAAAAACCAAAACAAGCAAAACAAACAACAACAAAACAAACTGAGCTTGGATTGTAAAGAGAATCTGCATTGCTGAGTGAAAAAAAGGCACCATTCCTGTCTCCTTGGATCCTCAAGGCAGTGAGAGAGACAGCCAAACAAGTAAATGGACAAATAAACAAAAATGACCACGCAGCACGGACTATGACGATTTTATGGGTACTATCTTGAGAGGTTAGCCTCAAACACTGCCAGCAGGGGGGCCAAGGGGGATTAAAAATACAAAAATTCAGATGGAAAGGCAGTATTCTCTCAAAAACTAGGCCAAGTACCAAGCTTTATAAACGACTCAAGCATTCAAGCTGGCTGTTGCAAGAGATTTTTTAAGTATAGAATTTAAAGGAGAAGTCAATACAACACATGGCATATATAAAAAGGCATATGTGGCTGTGACTGTCTTAAGAAGGGAGAGTGTCCGGGGAATCAGAGTTTAAAGACCCTGGAGAACCTTCAGGGGATGCCCCGGGAATATTTTTGCAAGGACAAAGACCACCATCAAGCATTTCCTTGAGCTGACACATCTCAAGAAGAGGAAAGGAAAGGACTGGCTAACCAGTGGCCTGAGGAAAGCACAGATTTCTGAGACTTCCTGTGATTTGCTAGATTTTCATTTGCAGAAAATATTTCCGTAAGTTACCTTACTGATCGTTACAAGTAGTAAGGGTTGCCAACAAACTTGGGAAGCTGGAAGCTATCGAGGTCAACCATACCAACAATGAGTATGTGGGGGATAACTGGTTCCCAGTAACTGGACCCCAGTTGGGGTCTTCTGCTTCTCCTCCTTGATACTTTCTAGCTAGTTCTTACTGGAGAGAAAAGAAGAGATAGATTTTAAATGAGTTGATTTTCTAACTCATGAAATGTCCCGGCAAAAGAGTTCATACACAGGAAACTAGACGAACAACAGGCATTATAATAAGGGAATAATCTGAATTTTAATTCATAACCAAGTCCCAATCTTTCATTCCTTATCATTCCAGATAACCAAGAGTCCAAAAATAAAAATCATGTGCCTGTCCTCCAAAGGCCGCCTTATGTCACGAGAGGACCTGGAGCAGTGGGGGGAGCACGGTGTGGAGGACCGCGGTGAAGCCCAGGGTGCATGTTCCCACCTGGAAAAGGCATGTGGCAAGGCAAGGGCCCAACCTGGAGGCCCTTGGCATCTATCGAACCATTGTCTTCTGAGCTCTCGTACCTCTTGGGCTGGTCCAATTCCATCTCTCTCAGGCGCGTCTCTTCCTTTGCCAACTCCTGAAATATTGGAATTTCCCGGGGTTCTGCCCTTGACTTTTTCCTTTCTTCGCCTTTCTGGGTCATTCTATCCATGTTCTTTTGCCCACAGGACCTCTAAATGAACTGACCACTCCTAAATCTGGTTCTTACTAATGACCAAACCTTGGACAAGCTACTTACCCTTGTTCTAGGTTTCCGTTTCCTCATCGGTAAAATGTGAAAAGGGTCGTGTTCACACCATTTATTGTGGTAAGCACTAAGTGAGTTCATTTAGGTAAGGCCTGTAGAATAGTTAGCACATAGTTAGTGCTCAAGAAATGTTAGCTATTGTTTGGTCTGAGTTGCCCAAGCCAGACACTTGGTTCCCTTCCCACCCCTCCTTTCCAGCTGTATCAATTCCATCTCCTGGTAAGATTTCCACTTGTTGGATTGCCCAAGAACCTTGTGGCTGACTCCTGCTGCCCGTCTCCACCGTTCTCTATGGGGCATTCACCACCTCCGAGACAATGAACTTAAACCGATGTATTTTATAACTTACTAGAGGCTTCAAAACAAGTGTCCTGGGGAGAACATTAGCCTAACCACCAGCCTAATAATCAGGAGATCATATGAATTTTTATTTATAGCAAGGTCCCCTCCCTCCTTCCTTATCATTCCAGATAATCAAAAGTACAAAAACAAACCAAAATAATCCTATGCCTTGATTCAAGATGCTGACAGATTGATTTTTTAAAAAAATGTAAAACTGGTTCTATTTTGTTTTCCCCCACGTTAAATCCTTCACTGATCTCCTCACAGTCCTAAACTCAGGAATCTCGCTCTAAAATGGCCTTGTCTCCCAGCCATGGGTATGCAAGCAGCGTCCTTGACCGGGTCAGGCTCACTCTAGAAGGCAGCGGCTTCTTTGTGTGTGTGTGTGTGTGTGTGTGTGTGTGTGTGTGTGTGTGTTTCTCTTGCCAGCAGCGATGCTCCTCTTCTGCACCAGGGTTTCCAGAGCCAGAGTGGATGCCACCTCCTTGGGGAAGTCTTCCCTAAAACCCCTCCACGCACATATTTACCAAGCCGATACTGAAGCTTGTCATTCTCTGGCTGAGACTAAGCCTCTCCTAAGTGCTCCTGTAGGATGACTCAGTACAGATGTCTTGCACAACACTTCCTACACCCGATTATAGCCACCAATTACTCTCCCACCTCACCTTCCAGACTGTACATTCCTTAGTGTGAAGGAATGCCCTGTATTCATCTCTGTTTCCCAGCTTTTACACAGTCGCTTACTTTTCAAAGGCAGTTGGTAGAACATATTTTTAAATACAAACCGAATTCATAATGAGCACAAAGTTCCCAGCACGGGTCTGGGCTAACCTTCACATAGTTCCCTTCTCTTTCCCCTGGTAGAAAATGCCAGCTGGAGGGGCGCTCAGTCGGTGAAGCGTCCGGCTTTGGCTCAGGTCACGATCTCACAGTTTGTGAGTTCGAGCCCCGCGTCGGGCTCTGGGCTGACGGCTCAGAGCCTGGAGCCTGCTTCGGATTCTGTGTCTCCCTCTCGCCCTGCCCCTCCTTCATCTGTGCTCTGTCTCTCTCTGTCTCTCAAAGATAAATAAATGTAAAAAGAAAAAATTAAAAAAAATGCCAGCTGGATGAAAGTTCTCATCCCCGAGACTGTCCTGAAACCATCAACATCTTTGTGTGTTAGGATTCTTATTTTTTTCCACTTGCACGCATAGACACACAGGCTTGCCCGTGTGCACCTACACACCGAACACACACGCTCTGCCCCTTTCGCGGCCAAGATTTGATTTGACACTTCAACCAGATAATTAAGAAGGGAGATTTGGATGTCAGGCCTCTGCCCTTAAAATGTCCCCTATGATGATTCCAAAAATAGTGTTTGTGTAGCTTACCTGAAAGTGTTTGCCCTGGATCCTGTTATAAAGAAAGGGGGAGATTTTAGATTCATGTGATGAGGCGTTGTCTTCACGGTCCAGGCCAAAGGTTGGGGGAAAAGTGAATTTTGGTTACGGTAGCAAAGAAAAATACAAACTGCCGATCTGCTGTGTCAGGTGAAAGATGTCTGTTTTAATCAGGATTTTATAACAAAAGAAATAGGTGTAACCAGGCCAAGTCTCCCTCTTCAAGAATTCATGCCAAGACTCCTTCCCATCCCTCTCTTGCCTCCTTAGTGAGAAGTGGCTTCAGGGCCAAAAATGACTCATCAGGACAATACTCTTTGTCCATGTGACTCTTAAGGAAGCATGTGTGCTAAGGAAGGAGCGGGGATGCCAGCAACAAGCAGCCAAGTGAGGGACCCTGGGGCCATACAACCAACGTAGGAGCAAGAGCCCCTTGGGAGACCCCATGGGGCACACTGGAGGTGCCCTTGGGCTCAAAGTTTTTTGAGGTTGCAAGTGTCCTGGTATATCGCTAAACATTTGGATCTACAAGGATATAGACTGGTAATTTATCTAATTCATATTACAGGTGTTTGGGGATGTGTACCAGGAGAAAGAAGAAAAACTTCAAAAAAATGTTCAAGCAGGCAGGACTCAGTCCTCCCACCAAAGAGGCAGAATTATTCCCTAAACCCAAGGTAAACGGAGACATTACTGAGAATGAAGTTAGAACGCCTGCATCAAATCCCGGACCTGACACTAACTAGCCTCTCTGAGCCTATAACTAGTCTTATAGTTAGCCTCTCTGAGCCTCAGTTTACACATGGGCCAACAGGATGTCAAATAAGACAACGATCTTAAAGCAACCAAAACAGCGCCTGATTCAAAGGAGGTGTGGAAATATTTATGGGCGGGCTGTGATGGACAGGCTGTGTTCTAGATGCTGGCATTACCGTCATGAACAACAGAGCCGCTGATCCCATGTCCTTTCATTCTAACTGGGGAAAAAACACAAGAAACGAGAATCTGGGCTGAACTGCAGAATTAACACTTTGAAAATAAATTGCCACTTTTTCCCATCAGGAAGCTATGTTCTTTTACTGGGGACTTTCCATGATTTATTAAATATTCCCAATGTATTTTGATGGCATGATAAGGTTCTGGACTAATATGCAGCCAATCTGCTCTTGAAGTCATGGGGCCTTTTATTTTTATAAACTTTTAAATAAAGGGGGCACCTGGCTGGCTCAGTTGGTAAAGCCTGCGGCTCTTGATCTCAGGGTTGGGAGTTTGAGCCCCGCATTGGGTTTAGAGATTACTTTAAAAAATCTTAAAAAAATATTTTTTAATGTTTATTTATTTTCGAGAGAGAGAGAGAGAGACAGAGTGCAGGGAGGGGCAGAGAGAGAGCCACACACAGAATCCAAAGCAGGCTCCAAGCTCTGAGCTGTCAGCACAGAGCCCGGCATGGGGCCTGAACCCATGAGCCGTGAGATCATGACCTGGGCCAAAATCGAGAGTCGGCCACTTGTTCTTGACCAAAAAAAAAAGGCACTTACTGGGATTCAAAGATAGCACAAGACTCTCACTTGAACCGTGAGTCCATTGACATCTTTCCTACCATCTGATGAGTTGGGATGCTTCCTCAGACCCCTGCAACTTGCAGGTTCCTGAGCTATTGTTAGAACCGGAAGCCTTGCAGGGAAGCCTTAGCCTTCACACATACAGTCCTGCCCACCATGCCAGTCGCCATCTCTCATCTGTGTTTAAACATATCCCTTTAAAAAAAAAAAAAAAAAGATATTGCTAAATTTGGTGTTGTCCTAAGTTATCTTTATTGTAATGGTCCTTGCATATGCAAATCATCCAGATGATTCATCGTATTCATACATTTATTTACATTATTAAGATGAAGACATTTTTGAGTTCTGAGGGGGGACGCTGGGTCTTTTCTCTTGACCTCCCTTCCCACCACTGAGAAAAGACTAAGATTCAGAAATATTGTTTTATGCCCCCACTATAACCTACTTGTATTTGCACGAGCGAGGCATGTTCTCCCAACTTTACACAGCGCCTGAAATGCACTTCACCTCTCTGTTTCCCTACCCCCCTACTTTCTCCTAGGACTTGGCTTAGGAGGCTGTGAAGGCCTCCTCTGTCTATCCCCTTCCCCCACCCACCCCCTGCAAGCAAATTGCCCCTTCCTCTGTGCTTTCAATGCATACTATTGTGTTCCCCCCTTAGCACTTGTAACACTGTAGTATATTCCTAATTTATATTCCCAATTGATTATTTATACATCTCCCACTGGACTGGGAGATCCTTGAGAGGTTGGGCCATGTCTTTCATGACTGGATCCCCATTAAATTAATGAGAGCAATTCAAGAGCACTTAATAAAAACTGGAATAGCACCCATAACATTCTGCCCTCCACACCCTTTCTCCGTCTCCCCAAACCCCCGTGGGCCACCCTTGACATTCAATTTAGAGCTTCTGGGGTATCTTCTCCCCACTTCTTTGCCCTCTCGAGGCTCTCTTTGACAACACATTCTAAGAAGAGCTGAGGTCAATAATTATGAGCTCCCTCTTCCTCGATGTTTGTCCTACATTATTTTGCAGATATGAAAATGTGACAGTCACATGATTGATTTTCCCGACCCAAGCCCAAATTCCAGTTTCTCCTCCTTGTGACATTCCAACCACCCCATCTGGAATCTGAAAGAGGAAGCTAAGGGGATGGCCCTGATTTCTGCCTCCTCTTTGAATCCTGATGAATTCCTCAGGCAAGTATTCTGTCAAGCAGTGACCAGTCTCTGAGTCACTGGAAAGAGGTGGTGAGATTCCCTCAACCTTATATCATGTTGGCCTTGTAGCATCTCAACTGCGATTTTCACATCCCTTTGTTTCAGCTTTCCGTCTACGCCTGTTCCTATTTCTTCAAGTTAGTTTTCTTCTCTTGCCCTAGCTTAGTCATTTAAGACATTAAAAAAGAGGGGCGCCTGGGTGGCGCAGTCGGTTAAGCGTCCGACTTCAGCCAGGTCACGATCTCGCGGTCCGTGAGTTCGAGCCCCGCGTCGGGCTCTGGGCTGATGGCTCAGAGCCTGGAGCCTGCTTCCGATTCTGTGTCTCCCTCTCTCTCTGCCCCTCCCCCGTTCACGCTCTGCCTCTCTCTGTCTCAAAAATAAATAAACGTTAAAAAAAAAAAATTAAAAAAGAATGAGTGGCTACCATGGGGATAGACAACAAATATAACAAAGGCACAATTGTCATCTGAAGAGATATTAAAGTGAGAAGTATAGTATATTTGTTTGTTAAGACTGCCATGACCGATTACCACAGACTGAGTGGCTTGAAAAACATAGGTTTATTGTCTCACAGTTCTAGAGTCTAGATCAAGATGTCAGGAGGATTATTTTTTTCTGAGGCCTCTCTTCGTAGCTTGTAGATGGCTATCTTCTCGCTGTGTTCCCACATGGTCATCTCTGTGCATGCACATGTTTGGTGTCTCTCTGTGTGTCCTAATCTCCTCTTCTTATAAGGACACCAGTCCTGGATTAGGACCCACCATAAAGACCCTACTTTACGTTAATCGCCTCTTTAAAAGTCTTATATCCAAATATCGTCACATTCTGAGATACCGGGTGTTCGGGCTTCAACGTATGAATTCGGATGGGACACAACTCAACCCTTAACAGGGAAATTTGCATTTGCTTAACAAATTCAGAAATCTTTATGTGTTAGTTCAGGCCCCTCCCTGGGCCCTGGACAAGGTCTGCTACAAAGCGTCCTACAAGCAGGCAAGACCTAACATCAAGACGCTCCACTGCGGTTGGCATTCAGGAAGCTTCCTTCAAAGTTTTTTCCTCCTTGGAATCTTCTACAATCCTCAATTTCATGTTCATCTGTGACTCAGCATTTCTATCCACTTACAGTGAGTCTCAGTGGTCCAGCCCTTTACTCTCTCCATGTTCTTTGGGTGTTGAACTTGTCACTTCAGGCAAGTGAAGTAGAGAGAGGGCAAAGTTGAGGTTAGGTTTATAAAGGGAATCCCTTATTAAGGAATCAACACTCTATGATATAAAACTGTACTAAAAAGATGCCATTGTTAATATTATGGAACATGTGGGCAGAAAAGACTGCCTTGGTCACTGTTCACTTTCCTCATCTCCTCTCACTCCCCAGCTGATCGTCCCTCTACTTCTCCCATCTTCCATCCCGGAAGACACCATGATGCCATGTCTTATCTTTAGAACATCCTTTCTTCAGCGCTCTCCCTTCCAACCTGGTTGATCAATTTAAACAAGGAACTCAAATCATGTCCCTTTTTCTATATTCTTCCCTCATCTTGAGAAAAATGGTTATCCTGTCCCTCGGGGCCATTACTTGAAATCCACTTGATCGCACCTCCATCTATCACCTACACACATTGAAGTGAAAGAGGTTTAGAAAATTTTTCAAGTTTTTACAGTGATTAGAGCAATGGATTTAAGCCCCAGTTGCTCTATTCTAAACCCCAGGCTCCTAATCATGAGCCCCTACTCCAAACGACAATCTTCTGGGTTTCTTCTCTCAGCAGAGTCCTTGGAGTCTTGATGAGCAAAGACCTAGCCATAAGAAAGATCAGAATAATCATACTCTTATCAGAGCTTGCATGCATCTTAGTTTTCCATTAGATAGTACTCTTTATTCTTTACTCATTAGAAACTCTCGCGTGTTACAGGTAAAAATAGTTATGTAGGATCTGTTGGTAAATTACATTTCGTTTCCCAGTGAAAATTAAATCAGATGTTTCAGTGAGGTTCAAAACAAAAAGTAGTTTACTGAGTTCAGTGCTGAGTTTAGGGAGAGTTAGACCTACAGGATCACAGCCCCTTCCATTCTCTTTAGAAATGAAGACAATGAAGCTGTAGTTTGAAATGCAAAGATCAGTTCACAAAGACAATTTCTAAGAAACGCATTCCTTTCTTTTGTTAACAAGAAACTGGAAAGGAGAGAGAAAATGATTCTAATGAAATTAAGAAGACGCTCAGAAAAGGAAAACACAGCAAAGAAATGTGAGGAGGATGTAACTCTCATTGAAGATGTCCAAAATAATCCATTTAACCCCCTCTTTCAAGATCTCATGGTGTTTGTCTAACTTTGGGCCAAGCATCAATAATGGCCAAGTTGATTTATGGTGGTGAAAGATCTTTCTGTGAGCACTCTGATGATGGAAATCAAGTATTAGGAAGTTAGAAGCCTCTTTGCAAACCCAGAGTGGTGGACTGGACAATGTCAAAGGGGTGAAAAATGAGCCCTCTTTGTGAATGCCCAGGATCTTGGATGAGGACCGAGGTAACAAATGGAACTTGGATGTGTTTTTGTTCCCCATCAATAACTGGCATCTGTACGTCCTTTGGAACAGATTCTTTTTGTGCTAAGCCCTCAAGGAAATTGCTTCCATTGGTTTTGGTAGATGTGGCTGTGGGTATATAATACAGGCTAAGATTTCTGTTGGAGACTGCACAGACTATGTTTCTTAGATTTACCAAACAATTGTATATTTTACAGGGAAAATGCAGAAATGCAAGTGTGGCTTGCTTAGAAATCTGGAATGAGGTCACAGGCTGGTTTGAAAGTGAGTTATTCTGAACCTTCTTTGTCAGAAAATGCATTACATTAGCTATTATCTACATAAACCATTTCTCAAAATTTGGGCCATGGAATCATTAAAAATGCCAAAGATTCTAAGAGGTCCGGACTGTCTTCTTCACAGTTCTTTGGTCTTCTCTAAAAAGGGTGGTGCACATTGGCTGCTGATAATTTCCAAGAAATAAGAAAGTACATGTAAAAATACTCACCTCCCACAATTCCACCCACTTTGACTTGTGCCCTATGTTACAACTAAACATTTAGGGAAATGGGAGAGCAAAAACATCACCAGGTGGTTAATTAAAGCATTTCATGTGTCTACTTAAGAATCTTTTTCACTCCCAGGGCGCCTGGGTGACTCAGTCGGTTAAGCGTCTGACTTCAGCTCAGGTCATGATCTCACAGTCCGTGAGTTCGAGTCCCGCGACAGCTCAGAGCCTGGATCCTGCTTTAGATTCTGTGTCTCCCCCTCTCTCTGCCCCTCCCCTGCTTGTTGTGCTCTGTCTCTGTCTCAAAAATAAATTTTAAAAAAATTTAAAAAAAAAATCTTTTTCATTCCTTCTGTTGGTCTTCCTTACTAATTGACTCTTTACCCCTTCCTTTAGTCCAAACGCAGGGCCATTTCTGACAGATTTTTGCCCCAACAAGAGAGTGAGGTCCATTCTGCTCGGAAGCCAGATCCACACCTTGACTCTCCCGGACCTAAAATTTAGCCAGGGTTCACACAGTCCCAGAGCACCCCCGGGCAATCCACCTGTTCCCTCTGGGTACTCAGCCCGTCCCAGCTCTCTTGAACCAATACTGGATTTTTAGCCTTTGATTTGTGCACCTCAAGCCCTCTCTCGTATGTGTTTTTCGCTCTAGTGAACAAATAATCCTAAATCTAAACTTGCTAACGTTTCATCCTCTTGCCAAGTATTCAAACTACTTAGCCATAGGATTCTCCCTGAAATCTTTGTGCATGTGGCCAACCTTGAAAAACCTGGTAAGCCCAAGGCAATTAGGTGGACTTGAAGCAGCTAAGACAACGGTTTGTGGAGGCATTTTCACAAGCTCAGTCCACTTTCTGTTGCAATCCTAGGGCTGTCGCTCCCGTTCTACTGATGCTGTTAATGCTGTCCATCTTCAGCCCTCAACCCCCAGAATTTCTCATACTGGGGATCCCTAAGGGGCCACATTCTGTTGGCCCACCTTTGGGAGAGAGTCTGTTCTCTCCATTCCATTCAGAATGGCCTCACCCTTCTCTGGAACATTCTTCCCCTCTGACCCTCCCTCAACCCCCCGGCCATGACGTTCCCCTGTCGGCCTACTCTGCTGCCGAGAAGATTTCAGAAATGTGGAACCTCCTTATCAAATACACCCTTCTCTGCCTCATCCCAGCTGAAACCTGGATTTCCCCTGATGACCTCATTTTCCCTACCATCTGCAAGGTGAGCCTTCACATTCCCCGCACACACCCTTTCCCCAGTCAGTGTCTCGGGGCGAGGATGACTGTGGCTGCCTTGGGAACTCTGCGGGCCTTTCTCCAAGGACATCTCCTCCTCTTCTTGCCAGTTTCTAATTCCTAACCCACCTAACTCCTGACACCCATTCACTCAGAGCTGTCTGCTGCATGGCTTCAGAGCATCACTACCATCATGAACTTCTGGAATAAAGCCCCCGCCACCCACCTGGAGCCTGCGTGCTGCCCAGAGCTGCCCATGTGGAGACCCACTCCATAGGGATTAGCACTTGGGACTTGGTAGTGTGCATACCATCTTTTGATTAGCACATTGCTTTGAAAGCAGACTTCGCTTAGTCTCCGTCTTCTCAGTGTGCGTAACATGGCTCAGCTGGTTGACCATCACCTCGGTTTTAGCTCCCTGAAGACAGCCACTTGTCCCTTTGAGGTGTGGCCCCAAGGCAGAATTCTAAAAGCGCTCCACCCGTGAAGTTTAACGAATCCAGGCTACTCCATAATCTGGGAGCAGCTACTCAGGAAGTGGACACTTAAGTTGCTTCCCATCTTTCACGGAAACACGGTCCTCGCGATCATAATCATCGCTGAGCATGACTTTGTCTAATGTCTCTGGCGATTGTCTTAGGAGAAATTTCCAGAAGTAAGCCCTGGGGTCAAAGTCTTTGAATGTTTATAGTTTTTGACAAATATTGACAGCTTGCTTTCTGGAGTGGTTGTAAACATAGTTTACACTCCACCGGCCCTGGTGGAGTGTCTCACCACACCCCTTTTTTCTACATAATCTTTTAAACAAATCTTTGCAGGGCAACTACCCCAGACCGGAGCAAAAAAGATCTAGGATTCTGGGAGGGTGGTCTAAGTCCAAGTGAGGATTTGCTAGCGTGCCTGGTGTGATAAAGAGTTTGAAAAGAACTTCACAATGTGATAAAGACAATTAGTGTTATAAAAAAATAAAGGTAAGCAGAAACTCCAGGGCATGAGGGAGCAAAAGACTGTAAAAGGTATATAACCATAAAACATGACCTGGCTTTGAAGGAAACAGTATTTACATGGTTCCAGTAATGTAATAATTTAACTTTAAAACATGATATAATTGCATGGGTAGAAGGGAGAGGAGAGGAAGGTGTGTTGCAAGAGAGCTGAAATTTTATTTGTCACCTTAGACATCAATAATTAAGGTATAAAAGCGACGGAAAACAAGGAAAGCAGTGTACGCTTATCAGTAAGAGATATGAAAACAAACATGAGAAGAAACAAAGAAGTAAGTGCTTGCCTTCAAGAGAGTGGGACTTGAAGTAGAGAGAAGGGAAGGAAACCTACGGATTTTCCTCACAAGACCCTTTCCACCATGAGCTCTGGTAAAAGATATTTCAATAATATTCTGAGACGTTAAGTTGATTTGAAGTCTCTGTTGATTTTTAAAATTGTTATTATTTTGAATTACTATTTTTCTAAGTCAGAATTTCACACTGCTCTTGTAACCCGTGTGTTCATGACCCTTATCAAGAAGTGTTACTGGCTTTCTTATTGATTTGCAGAAACTTTTTATATATTTGCCTACCACATTTGCCAGAAATATTTTACCCAGGTTGCTGTTTACTTTGCATTTTCTTTCTGGTGTTGGACAGAATGTAGACAAATATAAATTTTTTTTTTTTGCCTTTCTATAGAAATTTCAGATTCACCTGTATTTTATTTCTAAAGATTTGATTTTTTACTTTAGGTTCATCATTTCTCTTGATATCTTGTGTCTTATTTATTTACTAAACACTTAAATGGAGTTTACTATGTGCCAGACGCTAATATAATCTCTTCTGAAATATTAACCCAATTCATCAGGGAGGTAGGCACCTCTCTTGATTGTTTCTCTCCAAAGAGCTCAAAATCACGTGATTTTACATACTGTTACTTTATAATATAATTTATATATGAAAGAGCAGTACTCTATCTAATTTTAATTTAAAGTCTTAGCCACTTTCACTCACTGATTCTTCTAGACAATCTTTTGACATTTTTAAAGATTTTATTTTATTTCATTTCATTTTATCTTTTTTTATGTTATTTTAGAGACAGAGAGAGAGAGAGAGAGAGAGAGAGAGCGCGCGCGCACAAGCCGGGGGAGGGGCAGAGAGAGGGGGGAAGAATTCTGGTGTGGGGCTCAATCCCATGACTCTGGATTCGTGACCTGAGCTGAAATCAAGAGTCAGATACTCAACCGACTGAGCTACCCAGGCACCCCTCTTTCAACATTTTAAGTTAAGCTCCAAAAACAACTCCACTGGAATTGTGACCAGAAGTTAAGCCAACAAATTAATTGAGAAGTATTTACATCTTTACACTTAATTTATCTCCCTACTGAAAGTTGTATCTTTCGGTTTATTTAAATCTTATTTTAAAACTCCGAGCCGCCAAAATTTGGGTTGCTAATGAAGTCTCATTAACTCTAAGAATATTTCAGTGGATGCTCATAAGTTTTCAAGCTTATATTTTCGTCATCTGCAAATAATGGCAATTTTATCTCCTGTCCTTCAGGAATTAGACTTCATTTCCATTTCATGATTTCATACACTAGCCAGTGTTTTCAAAACAATATTAAGCAGAGAGAAGCTGATGAAACATTTTGAAGGAACAGCAAAAGACCAAATGTTAAAAATTAGTATTGAGCCAAAGACAAAGCCATCTATCATTAACAAAATAAATTGCAGGAATAGAAAATTTCTCTGAAATTTTATTTAACATTGTTATTAAAATTTTACCGTTTAAGTTTATAGCAGTTAATGTTTTTAAGTTGACAAGTATGAGAATATTTACTCCGTTTCAGCAAGGTTGGTAAAGGGGAGAGATTTTCCGGATGGTTTTACCAGAATAGGAACTGCTGATAGACATGCTGCTACCAAGCTTTTTTTCTTCTCTGACAGTAACAACGAAGGGAAATTACCTCCCGTTCAACTCCCGGCCGTGAAGATTTGGTTGGCGGTGACGATGTCGTTTCAATGAAACAAACCATCTTACCAACTGAAGTTTTGCGCTCTGCCGGAGGAAGATGCTTTCTCTACACTTTCAGGATCACATTTGGGATTTTTACATTCACTTATGCTTTTACTTTAATACATTTTGCATTCAAACAAATCATTTGATTTAAAAAAAATCCCTCCTTGAGGCTTGGATCTAAAAATGTTGCAATGGAATGCAATCAGCTCTCAGGGTAACAGAATAATCTCTGATTTTGCCTCCGCATCTCAGCTTCCACTGCCCATAAAGTAATTATAGCATCTTTTCTGGAATGAATTGATAAGAGAATTTTTATAGCAGGAATCATGCAAGAAATATGTGCACTCTTCAGACTCATCAGTTTGATTATTTCTTGAGCAGACTCCACTGGACAAACTACTTTTTCTGGAAGAAAAAAAAAAAAAATTCGTGGCTAGTATGTCTCCCAAGTCTGGTACCATTATCTGTAACATGCAGAGCATTGGGGCTTTATTTGGTTCAAGCAGCCTTTTTACACATTATAGCTGGATTACCACCTTTTTAAAACATGGCAGACCAGTCTCCAAATCTCCTGAACACCATGTAGTTTGTCTTTGATCAAAGAATGAGAAGAGTCCTGTGATCTTTCTTCTTGGGTAGGTAATCCTGTTAAACTACTCTGTACTAGAATTAGTCTTCAATGACAACAGAAAGGAATGGTTAAAACAGTGTATGCGCATGATTCCTAAGTTACTCGTCGCCTTATCGTGTTTGCCCATTGTTGATAATTATCTTTGCTGATGTTCCATTCTATAAATATTTCCTCAATCAAATTCATTGTCTTGTTAGCTAGGTATCCTCAAACCTTTCATTCAGCACCTTAAAGACAAACGTAGCTAATGCTCCATGAACCCACCAGGCTGTCAAACTTAAGAGAACTTCTAGTGGGTTTGCATCTCCCAACAAATGAGACACAAAATACAGAAGCAGCACATCTTATAACATGAATGGCTTTTTCTGCATAGTAAAATGGAATGCAGGAAAATAGTTTTTAGTACTATGTATACAAAGAATAGACTTTGTACCTAGGATTTATAGATCGGGCAAATCTGAATAATACTTCACTTTCAACTACTGAAAATTGCCGTCGGTAGCAATCATTACGACCAATTTTTTAGTAAAAATTTTTGACCTCGGAGGACTCAGAAACATAAGTGATCATCTTAGAGCATTCTTGTTAAATCTATTTTTTTTTTTAGTGTAGGCTGGCAACATCCAACTGTGTTTTTGGTTTCTCATTTTTCTCTTACACGCTTGTAAAAATACTCTTCATCATATAAATATAAATCATCAAGATTGTTGTACACGATTTTAGAGTTTTACCTCCTTATGAAAATTGAAGGTACCAGAGTAGACATTCTACTGCTAACGCATCCTCACAGGATGTAAAGGGTTCTCAACCAGCACATTTTCTGGAAATACCCAAGGTTTAAGCAAAGTAAAATTAAATACAGCTCTTAATGATTATTTTATTTCATGATATGAAGACCAGTACGCAAACAATCCTATGATTGTTAGGTAATTAACAATTAGGTAATTAGGTAATCTAATTCTTTTATTCCCCTTATATTGTGATTTAAGGTCTTTTATTAACTTCAGTTGGTTCAAGATGGGTATTGTTATGTCACAGACTCAGGCATACTGCAACCAAGGTCTCCTGGTTCAGGATGAAGCTCCCAGGGAGTAAGTCAGCTGTTTCTCACCCTTTCTTTGGCATCTTGGGTGGGGGAGGGGCCATGCTGTCCCTAGTCAGAGCCACATGCACCCAGGACTACCTGCCAGCAGAGGGACATCCTATTGTTGCTTTCCTGTTGCTACGGTGAGGGTTCCTTGGGGAGTAGGGGCAAGTGGTATGGAAGAATATTTTGAATCCGGGTGCCAAGAAGTCTCATTTTGTGCCAGCTTTTTAGGAAAGAGCTGGGAAACAAGGGTTCCTAAGCACTGCGTAAGAGAAGTTGAGTTTCGATTGAGACCCTCCTTTCTGTGCACCTTATAACAATTTCTGGTTCATTCATGAGACATTGCTGTTTATCTCTATAGGTGCAACACCCTCCCTAAAGTTATTTAGCAAACCTACTGTCTCTCAGTTCTTGCAGTTGACCAAACCGTAAGAAATGGCTGATATTTGATCCTTTGGCCCTACAAAAATGAAACTCTCATAGGGTTTAGGGCAAATTCATTGTCAGTCATCACTGATTAGATGTAATGGTCATCTACATAACAGCATGATTTTTGATCAGGCAGGCTCTCAGGATACCAGAAATCTAGTGAAACAGATGTTTGTCTATGCAGTCTTCCATAGCCAAAATCAAAGCAGAAACATGCCTGCAAATTTTGGTCAATGATAAGCCAAACCTGAGGTTCAGAGCTTTCCTACAAATAGTGATGGTGATATTGGGTGTTTTAGTTCTATTCCTAGTTTTAACGAGCGTACTTCTGCTGGGTAGCCATTGATTTTTATAAGCAATTTGAATAAATGTCCCTTGTGTTTTCGTTTCTAAGAATTTTTATCCAGAATGTGTTGAAATGGCTTTATAATCTTAATTTTTTTTTTAAATTACATCCATTTATGTAATGTGCTAACCTATATCTCTCACTAAGTCATTCTTGAATTCCAGGAATAAATCCTATTTGGACGCAGTGGGTTATTTATTAAGGCGCTGTTGCATTTGGAATTTAATTATCTTAAGGATTTTTGCAACTATATTCAAAGATAAGATTGCTGTTCAGTTTAGGACTTTTGAGTTATTTCTTCAGCCTTTTGAAGCAGAGTCATTTCATGTACACGAAATTAATTTGAAAGATTCAAAAATCTTATTCTATTCCATGGAACAATGCATCTATCAGAAATGATCTGCTTCTTGAGAATGTGAAAACTGTAAAGTTTGTCCAGCATAGGTTTTTTGTTTTTTTTTTTTACAAAATTATTTAAGAACTTTTTTTCATTTCTTCCATAATTATTGGAGTTTTCAGGCTTCTTAATTATTGAGACAAGTTTGGTTATTCATATTTATTCAGGAAATTTGCATGTAAAAAGATGTTCTAAATTACACTCACAATTTTAAACATCCTTGATATATGTTGTTCTTTCTCGTACCAATTTTTCAATTGCGTGTGTGCTTTTCCATTTCGTTATATTTGCCAGATTTATGCATTTTATTTTGTGCATATTTCTTTTCAAAGAAGTACTGTTTCTCTGCTTTCTGATTTTGGGGGTTTGTTTTTGTTTTTGTTTTTATCTTGGTTGGATGCTTCTATTGATTTACTATGGCTTGTCCTTCTCTTTTCTAAGTTTTTCAGTTAAATGTTTGCTTGTTTTGAAAAATATTTCTTATTGGGGCGCCAATAATAAAAGCCCTTTTGGGTAGAACTCTGGCCTGGAAATTTGGCCTAGAGCTTCATGGGGTTTACAATCCAGTTGGTTTGCAGACAAATTCAACAGGTGCTCTGATAGAGAGTTCAAGTTTCTGATGAAGCCCTTAGAAAGGGAACTCAACCAAATCTGGTAGAGATGAGAGTCCAGAGAGGTTTACAAGTAGAAGCGATGTTCAAGCTCACACTAGTTAAGTGGCCAGCCAAAGGAAGATAGAAGAAAAGGGAAGGTTCCAGACAGAGGGAAACAGCCTATGCAGGCCCCCAGGATGAGAGAGCCGGATACAGGGGCAGGCGATCGCAAATTTCACGTGGCGAGATATAAAGGCAACAAGATCAGTATCAGCCGGGGAGGAGATCATCAGGAATCAGGCTACAAAGGGTGATATGAAGGAGTTTGGACAATGGAATGCCACTGGTGTTTTATGCAGAAAGAAATGACACAATCATTTTTTGAAATGATTTTCCACTTCAGAAATTTTTGAAAGGCTACTTTGATCTCCCTGTGGAGAAAGATGACTTTGAAAGATTGCTTTGATCTCCCCGTGAAGAATAGATTTGAAGGAAACAAGACAAGAGGCAAGGAAAGTCCTTTCGAGGTTGCAGTGAAAAGACAGTTAAGAGATGCCGATGTCATACAGAAGCAGGGCAGTGGTAAGAGAGGTGGAAAAAACAGAATTAGGAGAGTGATGGATCGTAGGGAGGCTGGGTGGCTCAGTTAAGCGCCCGACTTTGGCTCAGGTCATGATCTCATGGTTCGTGGGTTCGAGCCCCACATGGGGCTCTGTGCTGACAGCTCAGAGCCTGGAGCCTGCTTCGGATTCTGTGTCTTCCTCTCATAGCCTCTTCCCCACTCATGCCCTCTCTCTCTCTCTCTCAGAAATAAACATTAAAAATTAAAAAAAAAAAAAAAAGAAAAAAAAAGAAACTGAGCCAGATGAAGAATAGGAAGAATGTCTATGGGTTGGCTGATTTTTATACTATTACTATCATTAATAAATTGTTCTTCTGGTCCTGTATAATGCTATTTACTTTAATTTCTATATTATTTAAGAAAAAAATGTTTCTACCTTTTGTTGGGTGGGTGCACATGGGTGCAAATCCCCGAAAATTATCAAGCCCTTTTTTCTTGTTTCTACATAAGGAATTTATTTCTCTTTTACTCACCTATATCCTTTCCTATCCAAATTCCAAATTGTGTTAATAAAATCTGAGATACTGTGCCCAAATAAATGATATTGGGTTATTTCATATTATGCATTTCATTTATCTTATTCATTAAAAAAATTTTTTTTAATGTTTTTATTTTGTTTTTGAGAGAGACAGAGCACAAGTGGGGGAGAGGCAGAGAGAGGAGGAGACACAGAATCCCAAGCAGGCTCCAGACTCTGAGCTGTCAGCCCAGAGCCCAACGCGGGGCTCGAACCCATGAACCATGAGATCATGACCTGAGCCGAAGTTGGACGCTTAACCGACTGAGCCACCCAGGTGACCCATCTTGTTCATTTTATTCCTCTGCTAAAATATAAGTTCCCTGAGGGAGGGTGTATATTCTATTTACTTTTACCCGTTTCATTTACTGCTATAATCTCACTGTGTTGGATAGTGCCTGGTGTATCAGAGGAGCCTGATAAACAAACATTGGGGGAAAAAAAGATTATTTTTACATTATGTACTCTCTCTCCCTTTTGGACAGCCACCAGCAGTTTTGAAATCACTCATTTCATTGCTCATTGATAGTCTGTTTCTAACACAACTTAAGGTACCAAGTTTATTCGATTTGTGATCGGCTCTAGCATGTGTTCAAGCATTTTCTCCCTTGAAGGAGTATGTGGGGGTATATTTTCTGTTCTCCATCCTGGAGACTACCAGTAGAGTATGCACTGGTCACAAACCCTCCCCCTCAGTTCCATAAGCTGCCCCATTGCCTTCGGCATTTCGAGTTTTGAAGATATCTGAGGTTATCTGGATTTCATGTCTTTACAGGTTTTCCGTTCTTTTCTTCTTTATGCAAATTGGAGATTTTTCTTCATCTTTTAACTTGAAAATTACTTGTTCCTTGGGGACACGTTTATTCATCTTCGTATACCTAATACCTCACAGAGCACATGGCTTATAGTAGGCATGGAGTGAATACTGGATGAATAAATACATAAACACACAAGTTAAGGTTAGCTAAGCTTAAAACTGAACACCGCTTCTCTCCCTTTCCATCAATCCCAAGGTCATTTTATTTTCTTTTTTTAATTTTTTTTTTCAACGTTTATCTATTTTTGGGACAGAGAGAGACAGAGCATGAACGGGGGAGGGGCAGAGAGAGAGGAAGACACAGAATCGGAAACAGGCTCCAGGCTCCGAGCCATCAGCCCAGAGCCTGACGCCGGGCTTGAACTCACAGACTGCGAGATCGTGACCTGGCTGAAGTCGGACGCTTAACCAACTGCGCCACCCAGGCGCCCCCCAAGGTCATTTTAATTCACTTGATGCACTTCATGAGAAGTCAGGCATGGTGCCTCATATTTCTGCAGAATTCTCAAGACCTGAAAGTTTGGAAAGTCATTATGACCATTCAGAAAGCTTAGAACCCAATCCAAATTAGTTCCCCTTTCAATTTCTGTATTATCTAGTCAACTTCAGAGCTAGTCACAATGAGGAACAAAGATGGAAACTAATTTTTAATGTCTTTTATGGTTTGGAGGAAAGACACAAATCATGCGTGAAATTAAAATCTCTCTCTTTTTCTTAATTCATCCTGTGACTACCTCGAAGTTGGTTTCTGTCAGTAGGAACAGAATCCTATCAAAATTTTAGCAGCGATCGTTTATGTTTGCTGAAAATTTCTATTCGTGGATAATGTCAAGGAAACCAGAACTTTGTTATTTGGGCAAAGAGTTGAAGTGAATTCATCCTAAGATACCTGCTCTGAGTCAGTTACCCCGCCAAGTTTTTAGCTGATTTTAGCATGAGCAATAGTCATTGAGAGCTGCTAAAAGAATGCCAATTCAAGGGTCAAGTGTAACTTAGGAAAGAAAGGGAACAAACAAACAAAAATACCAAAAAAAAAAAAAAGCACACCCCTTTTACCCAACTCAGGCCATTGACAACTAAAGTGACACCATATTATTTCCAACCGTCAGTAAACACACTTACGAACGACTCTGTGAAATTGAATTCTCTTGCATACTTCTGAGGGATCTAATTCAGTAAGATTGGGTGAATAAAGCACTTTTTTTTTTAAGTTTATGTATTTACGGGGCGCCTGGGTGGCTCAGTCAGTTAAGCGTCCCACTTCGGCTCAGGTCATGATCTCACAATTCGTGGGTTCGAGCCCCGCGTGGGGCTCTGGGCTGACCGCTCAGAGCGTGGAGCCTGTTTCAGATTCTGTGTCTCCCCCTCTCTCTGCCCCTCCCCCGTTCACGCTCTGTCTCTGTCTCAAAAATAAATAAACATTAACAAAAAAAAGTTTATTTATTTACTTTTTGAGATAGGCAGAGAGAGAGGAAGAGAGACGATCCCACCAAGCAGCCTTCATGCTACCAGCTCAGAGCCTTCGTCGGGATTCAATCTCACGAACCGTGAGGTCATCACCTGAGCCAAGATGAAGAGTCAGACGCTCAACCAGCTGAGCCATCCAGGTGCCCCAAAGCACATTTTTAAAGTAAAAAAAAGAAAAAAAAATGCTCTTGAATTTCAATGTACTTTACTAATTACAGTCTCCTACCTCATATTCATAGATATGTGTGTGTATTTACACGTAGTAAGTGACCACTTCAGGTAGGAGTTTTAGCCTTCCCTTGACCCCTGGGAATTTCCTAGTTCCACCACAGGCGGACCCGGTTCTGACAGTCTCTGGCGTCTGGAGGGAGAGCAATCCTGAGCAGGCCAGGGAGGGATAATTAGCAAAAGGAATTTGCTTGTCATAAATCACAAGGAAGTAAACAACGGCACACCCACATACTTACCAAGTCTCCAAAAAAGGACTCCGGAGAGCCCTACTCTCACCAGCCCTTGCGATGCTTTTCCTTCACTCCAGGAGGTACCCAGGCATAAAATGATGGAACAAAGCCTCCTTCCCATTTCCCAAACCGATTGCTCCCCGCCCCCCCCCCCCCCCCCCCAGAGCGCCTGTTTACAAAGCTCTGATCCGGTCTCATATTAGCCGGGCTCCCCTCACTGGCTCTGATGCTATTTATTCCGTCCCGTTCCCAAATGCACCAAAATCCAAGATCTCCTAGTTAGGGGTGTATCATTTTGTATCCCTGGCAGACATTTGTCCTACATCTCTGAAGACCCACCTTCCAGACCAACCACCTAACCAAGCAGCATTAAGCACATATTCATGTCAAGCAGCTGCTGCCGGAATGATTTTACGATCCCTAGTTCTTCTAAGTGCAAGGTTTTGAAGCATTTGCGGGGGAGGAATTCTGAAGCGTTGCAAAGTAAAGCAGCAACGGAATCTTGCATGGTGTTTTGTCCATGGAGAGGTCATCGGTCTAACGCACAGTATACTAGACCCTCGCTAGATCAGTAGCCTCATTACAAGCTGACCTTGTGAAATGCAGAATCTGGATAAGGGGCCTGGGTGGCTCAGTCGGTTGAGTGTCCGACTTCGACTCAGGTCATGATCTTGCGGTCTGTGAGTTTGAGCCCCGAGTCGGGCTCTGTGCTGACAGCCCGGAGCTCGGAGCCCGCTTCGGATCCTGTGTCTCCCTCTCTCTCTGCCCCTGCCCCACATATACCGTGTCTTTCTCTGTCTCTCAACAATGAATAAACATTAAAAAAAAAGGTTTAAAAAAAAATAAAGGAATGCAGAATCCGGGGCTCCATCCCAAACCCACTGGATCAAAATCTGTGCTTTCACAGGCTCTTCAGGTGATTTGCAGAAACACTGAAGTTGAAGAAGCTGTGATCGTCCAACTTTGACTCATTTAGGTCAAATCGTTATAATCTTTGTGCTAAATAATGAGAAGACCGTAGCCCCAATATCTCAAAAAAAATGAGAGGTCGAGAATGAAACCTGAGATTTCCAAATTCAGCCTTCAGTCTTGTTCTGTCACCATGTTGTATGAACCACGGTTTTTCCACTCTCCCAAAGAGTCATTTCCCTGTGCGCGCCTGTTGGCAATATCACTTAGGTGGGGCTTCAAGCAGCAGTAACAGCCGTGCGGGCAAAGTTGTTTTGCCATAACTAACTCTGGGAAGGTCGCTTTAATAAAACCTGGCACAACAAAAAGTCACAGACCGTATCCATGCGGTTTGCAAAAAATTCCGTAGGCTGGCGGAAATAACCTATACCTTTTCGCTTCCAGAAGTTTAATGGAATATGCCAAAATTGTCTCGGGCCAGACCGATAACAGAGCTGCTTGCCACCATCCATTGTCATTCAGTGGGTTGTAGTTGTTCTTTTCTCTTCTTTTCCGCCATGCTCGGATCACGGGGATATTCAAACACAGACACCCAGGCCATTCCTGGGCTGCAACGTGCCTTTGCACGTAGGATGGAGACAGAGGAAAGGATATCAGTGGAACTACCCACAAGAGAGCCTGACAAACGGAGAGGACAGGAGAGTTAGACTAGTCATCTGGGGCGCCCATAACAAAATACTATCAACTGGGTGGCTTCAACAACAGAGATTTATTTTCTCAGGGTTGCAATCCCAGATCAAAAGATGCCTGCCAATGAGATCCTGGTGAGAACTCTCTTCCTAGCTTGCAGACAGACACCTTCTTGGTCCATCTGCAAGCACATGGCCTTTTTCCATGGCACATGGGGGGTAGGAGAGAGGATTGGAGACAGAGAGAGAGAGGGAGACATCTGGTGTCTCTTCCTCCTGTAATTAGATTGCCAGTCCCATCAGATTAAGGCCCCAAACCTTATGATATCACTTAACATTTCTTATTACCTCCTTACAGGCATTGTCTCCAAATACGGTCACATACGAATTTGAGGGTAACACAATTCAATTCATTATATTCTACCCTCTGACCCCCCAGATTCACGGTTTGTTTCACATGCAAAAGGTATGAGTGAAACTCATGCTGGGGCAAAATACCTCTCTGGTTGTAAACATGTGAAACCAGATAAGTTATGTGTTTCCGAGATCTGATGGTGGGACAGCCATAGGATAGACATTCCCATTCCAAAAGGGAGAAATTAGAACTAAGAGGGGTGCCTGGAGGGCTCAGTTGGTTAAGTATCCGGCTTCAGCTCAGGTCATGATCTTGCGGTTTGTGAGTTCGAGCCCCGCGTTGGGCTCTGTGCTGACAGCTCAGAGCTTAGAGCTTGCTTCAGATTCTGTGTCTCCTTCTCTCTCTGCCCCTCCTCCCCTCTCAAAAATAAACATTGAAAAAAAATAAAAAAAAAAAAACAGAAAAAAAGAAATTGGGAAGAAGAAAGGGAGTGTCAGGTCCCAGGAAAGTCCAAAACCTAGCAAAGTCAATTTCACCGAATCTTAAAAAACCTCAAGAAGAATCCTCTTTGGCTCAATGCTCCTCCTGCAGGACTATCGGGGTGGCAGTGTCACCCCGTGGTGGCCTTGCTGCTCAGGCTCTGGGCAGGGGTAGCCTGGACTGCTGATACCTAAGAGATGGCCCTCCACCCTTTGAAACCAATAAGGAGGCAGCCCTGCCCCTGAGTCTATGGTGGGAGTGATGTAACCCGAATGATATCTGAGTCCCCCTTGGGGTCCTTCTCTTTTTTTGAAGGATAACACATGTTTATAGTTGAATAGCTCTGTTGTCCCATCCTATAGGATCCCAGAACTCTGGCAGTCTTCCTTCATTCTGTTTTATTTTCTTTGTTCCCTTTAACCCCAGATGGCTGCGCTTCTGATGGTATAATCCCATGCCTATACTAGGCTTTTCCACCTTGACTGATTAAATCTGTGTTCCCACCCATCTCATCTCCTTACCCAACGATTGTTCAGCTACTCCCTCAGTGTTCTCTTCAGAACACCTTCTTCATGTTTTGCAATGTGGACTGGTTCAGAATTTCCCAAATCTTCACCTCCTCATTCCCTTTTGCTTGACAATTCCTTCAATTTATCACTCCTTTTGCATTTTAGCGTAAGTGGTAAAGAGAAACCCAGCGCCTCCTTTGACACTTTGCCTAGAAATATCCTCAGCTCAGGGTGTCTGGGTGGCTCCGTCGGTTGAGCATCTGACTCTTGATCTCGGCTCCCGTCACGATCTCCTGGTTCACCAGTTCGAGCCCCTCATCTGACTTTGCGCTGACAGGGTGAAGCCTGCTTGGGACAGCAAGCCGTCGGCTTGGAATCCTCTCTCCCTCTCTCTCTCTGCTCTTACCTCACTCATGCTCTCTTTCTCAAACTAAATAAAAACTTAAAAAAAAAAAAAAAGTCCTCCGCTAAATTTAAATCTGCATCACTCGCAAGTTCGACCTTCCACAGAGCACTAGAACACAAATGCAATTCAGCCAAGTCCTTTGCCACCGTGTGACAAGGCCCGCCTTTCCCCCAGTTTGCAATCACTTCCTCTTCCTTTCCGTCTGATATTTCCGCAGAATGGCCTCGAAAGGGCCTATTTCTGCCAACGTTTTCTCGCGATGATACGTATCCTCTCAGATAATAGAGACTTTCTCCGTAGCTCTCCTCTTCCTGAACCCTCCCCAGAATTGCCATTGATGTCCACATTTCTCCCAACGGTCCTTTCCAGGCAATCTAAGTGCTTTTCCGCCATGCACCTCAAAACTCTTCCGGCCTTGGGGTGCCCGGGTGGTTCGGTTGGCTAAGCGTCTGACTTTGGTTCAAGCCACGATCTCACTGTTCCTGAGTTCCAGCCCCACACGGGGCTCCCTGCTGTCAGCGCAGAGTCCCCTTAGGATCCTCTGTCTCCCTCTCTCTGCCCCTCCCCTGCTCACGTGTGCACGCACACGCTGTCTCTCTCAAAATAAATACACACATAAAAAAGAAACAGAACCTCTTCCGGCCTCTTCTCAGCACCCACCTCCACATTTTTAGGTATCTGTTATAGCAGCACCCCGCTTCTCTGTACCAAAGTTTCCGTCTGCGCAGGTCGCCGTAAACAAAGCACCATAGACTGGTTGCTCAAAACAACGGAAATTCGTTTTCTAGAAGTCCAAGATGAAGGTGGCAGCCAGTTGGGCTCCTGGTGAGAGCTTTCTTCCTGGCTCACACACAGACACCTTCTTTATCCGTCCTCCTGTGGCCTTTCCTCTGCGGCCCAGGGAGGGAGTGGGGAGTGGGCCGGCCACTCTGGGGTCTCGTCCTCTTCTTGGAAGGACACCAGTCCCATCAGATTAGGGTTCCAGCCTTATTACCTCAGCTAACCTTCATTCCCCTCTTACAGGCCCTATCTCCAAATACAGTCACTTTGGGATTTAGGGTTTCACCATAGAAATTTGTGGGGGACACGGTTCACTCCACGACCAGCGTATAAATAGAAATTCCCCTTAAGAGTGTTTCCAAAATGATTTCTTGGGCCATAATACTCTACTAAGTGCGGCCCCTTGTTTGATCTGGAACTCCCTTGAGATTTTCCAGACCGGTAAAATACCCAAGGCCAGTATCTATGTCATTCGTGGCATACGAAAGGGTGTTAATGAATTCCTAAGGCCAGCCCTCTGGGGACCAACATTTGCCCTCCTGCCATCACAATTACACACCAACGTCCCTTTAGTGCAACCTCCGGGCAGCAAGTGGGATCCGCCCAAGGAAACAGGATCGCAGAGACCAAGCAGATGCTGTGGCCTGGAAGAAGGTTCACCGTCAGCCCTAGTGAGGACGAGACGTGGCCTGCTTATACCCCGCACACAATAGGCGCCGGGGCCTGAAGCGCTGACTGCTACCTGTGTCATCCGTGAGAAGTCTAACAAAAACATTTGTACAGTGCTTTTACAGTTCGCAAAACATTTCCCAATACAGCCACCCATGTAACAAATGTTTATTGAGCAACTTCTGCACACAGCACTCACTGTTCGAGGCACTGGGATGAGGTACCTAACACAATAGGGCCACATAATAGCACCTGACGCTTCCAAGGATCTCGCGCAGGGGACAGAATAAGTATTGTCACTCCCAGCTTAAGACGGAAAACTCAGGCAGGGAGAAGTTAGTGGCTTGGGAAAAGCTAACAAATGACCATGTAAAGCTGGTCTAGGTCTGGCGTTCTGGTACTTCTCAATCCTGCCCAGGTTTTATATCACCTTTCATCCCACATGGCTCATACTCCTAAGCAGTAAGTGTAGAAACAAAAAGGATTGGGAGTGGCGGTGGGGGGTCGGGGGGAGTCCAGAGATCATGTCAAAGGGGCCTGGGTGAGCGGGAGAGATAGGAAAACCAGATTGTGACAGAGAAAGCAACACTCAGCCTTGACATTTATTTACGCTAGCCCCGATCAGCAGGCTTACAAATTCTCCTTGCCCGTGCATGCCCCGCATCTCACCAATGGCTCACGGGAGAGGGACTTTAGATTGATATTCTTGGCACACAGAAAAACATTGTCATTGCAACTCCCAGGCAAATTGCTGTCTGAGGAAACGCTTTTCCACCCAGCAGGTTTCTGCTTCCCGATGGTAAGAAGTGATTGTCTCTGGACAATGTGAGTCTTGTGCTCTCTTTGACCCTGAGGCGTGGGGTGCAGAAGTGAGCCCTTTAGATGCTGCCCTGACCTCCAGGTGGCTTGGGTCAGGCACACTCACCAAGAAACGCATGACCCGTGCTTTCCATCGAAATCCCGTGCCAGGACTTAAAGACTGGAGGGCACAGTGGCAATGACAAGAAGTAAAAAAGAAGAACATTTTCAGGAGGGGATGCCTGGGTGGCTCGGTCGGTTAAGTGTCTGACTCTTGATCTCAGCTCGGGTCTTGATCTCAGGGTCATGAGTTCAAGCCCTATGTTGAGCTCCGAGAGCATTTTCACAAGGAAAGGGTTGCGTGACACAGGAGGAGAGGGTAAAGAGTTGCCCTTCTGCACGTATGAACTGGGGGCCTATATGTTTAAAGATCTCCCTCTGCCTTGGGGAGGTGAAATACAGCTCACATAAATGCAACGGTGGTATGGCAATTACTCACCGGTGACAGGTAGAGAAGATTCTGTCACCTGTAACAGGCTGGTGAGTAAAGATAGGACATTTTATTTTATTTTATTTTTTTTTTTCAACGTTTATTTATTTTGGGGACAAAGAGAGACAGAGCACGAACGGGGGAGGGGCAGAGAGAGAGGGAGACACAGAATCGGAAACAGGCTCCAGGCTCGGAGCCATCAGCCCAGAGCCTGACGCGGGGCTCGAACTCCCGGACCGCGAGATCGTGACCTGGCTGAAGTCGGACGCTCAACCGACTGCGCCACCCAGGCGCCCCAAGATAGGACATTTTAAAAACTGCTTCCGTGTATAGGACCAGGGGTCACATAATCCCTCTCTTCCGCTCATCCCCGGTAGACACCCACTCCCTCCTGCCCTTCAACACATTCTGCCTAAGTCTCCAAATAACATCCCAGTCACTTATAACAGGCAGCCGACTCCTTAGCCAAGTTTCCCCTCTGGCTCCAAAGGGGAAGGAAAAACTGTGTCTGTACTTTCAGAATGAGCCCCAGGACACGGGGATTGAAAGTCTCGGTGGCTCCAGGGTGTTTCTCTAATCTGGAATTCCAAATTTAGCAAGTGGCGTGGCCCCGGGGCGGAGAGAATTTCTTCTTTTCTAAGACCTTCCACCCATCAGCAAAAGGAACAGGGAGAAGCTGGGCAGAGTCACACTTTCTCTGCAGGTTTTCAGTTTTTCTGCAGACTCCTCCACCTTCCGGATTTCCACAGCCTCTGAGCTCACTGCCATCTTCTCTTTTGTTGTTGTTGTTGTTGTTTTCTGGTTTTTGCTTTGGGTTTTTTGGTTTTTTGTTGTGTGTTTGTTTGTTTGTTTGTTTTTGTTATCGGGGTTGGCGTTGTTTTGTTTTTTGTTTTTGTTTTTTTCGTTCAAGTGAAACACGGTTGCTGAGGTTGGACAGATCAAGTGATTCGGATGGCGGAAAGGGAAAGGCATTGAAAGGTTAATCAGGAGGGTAGCCCTGTCCCCATGGGTGAGTCTTCTCTTCTCAGATTCCTCGCTAAAATGAAAATGCTGTCAAGCCCTGTGCAGCTGTATCACAGAGATGTTTTCAAGTCACAAGAAAGTAATGCAAGATGAAACCTTAGGGGAAAAGCCACTGAAAGGGCATGCAGAGGGGATTTTGTAATTAATCACTGTAATCACGACTGCCACCTATTAAAAGGCTGAGATGTTTTCAGGGATACGAATTTTTAAAAAGACATTCTGAGACTTCTTTTTTACATTAATGATTAGTTTAAAGACATTTCTTTTTGTGTGTTTGTTTTTCATTTTAAATGTTTATTTCTTTATTTTGAGAGAGTGTTCGAGCAGGGGAGGGGCAGAGAGAGGGGGAGAGAGAGAGAGAGAGAGAATCCCAAGCAGGCCCCACTCTGTCAGTGCAGAGCCTGATCGGGGTGGGGGAGGAGGGGTTGGGGCTCAGTCCCACAAACCACGAGATCATGACCTGAGCCAAAATCAAGAGTTGGATGCTTAACCGACTTGAGCCACCCAGGCGCCCCTTAAAGACATTCCTTGAATGTCGGTCTAAAACCCAGTCATTATAAACTTTTGTAACATTTTGTTCTTGGTTTATTTGTTCCTGACAGTGGAGGGAGTGCAGAAAAGATGCTTAATTAAAAGATCATATTGGTGTAAATGTCATCCTTGTGATGTTGATGAGTCTTAATTTAATATTAGAACACCCGACCACAGTGATTCTCAAAGCCTAGTCTGTTGCCCTTGGGATTCCCTGAGACCCTTTTGTGGCTCCATGAGATCAAAGCTATTTGATTAACGGTACTCAGATGTTCTTTGCCTTTTTCACTGTGTTGACATTTGCGCTAATTGTCCAAAAGCAAAAGTGGCTAAAACAAGGGCCACCTTGGTACGAAGCCAGGCAAAGGCTCTGACTGCATTAATAGTCACTGTGTTCTTTCTTTCTTTTCTTCTTTTTTATTTATTTATTTATTTAGAGAGAGAGAGAGAGAGAGAGAAGAGGAGGAGGGGGGACAGAGGGAGGGAGAGAGAGAATCCCAAGCAATCTCCACACTAAGTGTGGACTCCAGCACAAGGCTCCATCCCACAATCCTGGGATCACGACCTGAGCCGAAATCAAGAGTCTGTTGCTGAACTGACTGAGCCATCCAGGCGCCCCTTCTCTGTGTTCTTTATCACCAGAAAGAAAAGGGGACACGGTTTCACGTCCTAAACAAACAAACAAAAACAAAACAAAAAACCCCAGACGAAATAGTAATTTTTATTAATCTCAACCCTTAACTAGATGCCTTTTCAATTTTCTATGTGATGAAACAGGAAGGCTGCGTAAAGCAGTTGGACACTTTACTCTCACAACGTACACAATTGTTTGAGTTGCAAGTAGAAATCGCTTCTTTTTTCGTGGAACATCATCTTTGCTCGACAGACAACTGGCAGCAAACGAGTACTATTTGAACTTGGCTCTTTGACATACTTCTTGAGATTGAATACAGAGAGCTTGCCACTTCAAGGGAAACGGCAGACGTTATTTGTTGCCCCGGGTAAAATGTGAACCTTTACGGAAAACTTAGAATTTGGGGAAACTTGTATCTGCTGATGCAAACCTGATAGCCTCCTGGTGCTTACAGACTTTTTAAAGGAGATTAATAATATTAACAAGTGTGATTGTTAGATATCGGTAGCCAGTATTTTAAAGATTGAGTCTTCGAATATTCACTCAGTGAAGCAGTATTTGGCAAAAGTCACACGTGGGCAAAAGATATGTTAGAAAAATATAATTAATTTCACTAAAATTAGTTCTTTTTTGTTCATGTGTGCTGAGTTTCTCCTTGTTGTTGTATACAAATAAATACCTTAATTTTTTCAGCCTTCCTTGCATAAAACCTATTTTATGTTAATATGTATTGAACTTCTCATTGTCACTTTAAACAAAGAAATAAATATTGTACATATTCTTCAGTCTTATCTTCTAATATATCCCCTATAACCCACCTAAACAAAAGCTTCTTGGGATCCTCAATAATTTTTAGGGGTCCAAAGGGATTCTGAGATCAAAAGCCTTCGGAACCACTATCCTACAGACCTTAGTCTTATATACTTGGCAGTGAGATATTCCTGATATAAGGAGAGAGGAATTTTCCATCACAAGTTAGTACATACTTTCCTTTTTTTAAATTATTTTTTTTAATGTTTTTATTTATTTTTGAGACAGAGAGAGACAGAGCAGGAGCAGGGGAGGAGCAGAGAGAGAGGGGGACACAGAATCCGCAGCAGGCTCCAGGCTCTGAGCTGTCAGCCTCAGAGCCCGACGCGGGGCTCGAACTCATGGACCGTGAGATCGTGACCTGAGCCGAAGTCGGACGCTCAACCGACCGAGCCACCCAGACGCCCCAGTGCCTACTTTCTTGATGCAGAGAGGCAAAAAGACAGCATCTGTATAGATGAGGTTATGTTCAATAAAAGCCTCTCCGAGGAGACAATGGACGGAGCTCACAGTTTCTAGGCCAGCAGAAGAGGAAACTCTGCTCACACTCTGTTTTATGTATCTGTGTACTTGTTCAGCAGATATTGTCTACTCTGAGCCAGACACAAGTATACATACTGGACTGACCGACCGACACGGGCTCTGTTACCCTTTCCCAGAGCTCAGCGTCTCTCAGCCAAGCTCGGGACCATTGCACAAATGGATGTTTCACCGCGATTATGGAGAGCGCTCTGGAGGAGAGATACAGAGCGTTCTGGGAGATACGTCGGCAACTGAACCTGGGCTGGGAGGATAGAAATGGCCCTCCTCAGGAAGTGACTTTTGATAATAAGAGTTAATAAAGAGCATCCCAACCAGGGGAAGTATTATATACAGGCTATGAAGAGGGCTACAGAAACCAGAAGAAGGTCACTGCCGTCAAAGCATGGACAGCCAGGGGCGCCTGGGTAAGTTCAGTCAGTTAAGCCTGCGGCTCTTGCTCTCAGCTCAGGTCATGATCTCCGGTTCACGGGACCCAGCCCTGTGTCAGGCTCCATGCGGACAGCTTGGAGCCTGCTTGGGATTCCCTCTCTCTCCGTCTCTCTCTCTCTCTCTGCCCCTTCCCTGCTTGTACGTGCTCTTTCTCTCACAATAAGTTAATTACTTAAAAAGAAAAAAAGCATGGACAGCCAGTGGAAAATAAAGAACAGGGGCCGACAGGGTCAGCAGAGATCCAAGGTCAACTAGTTAGTAAAAGTAGCAAGGCTGAGATCCAAAGCTACATCTTCCTCTTCACAGGGTTTAACCAACACCTCACTGACTTCACTGAAAGGCGTAAATGATAATTTAGGATTTACAACGTGCCATATGCCGTGGGGTACACTTTACAATACGTCTGCACGAGCGTCTCACTTCCACTCTCTGAGTTCGGTGCACATAAACCCCCCTTTTAGAGATGAAATGACTCGGGCACAGACAGGTAAAATAACATGGCCGAAACTTGGGGTCAGAGTTCGAACTCTCTCTCTCTCTCTCTCTCTTCGCCTTCTCACAGTCCACACACTTAGCTGGCGCAAGACCCAGTCCTCACAACCGGGTCTGGGTTAAGTCAGGGCCCCTCACTGCTCTTCTGCATGGCCATTTCCTGGATTGGAAACCAGCTGGGTGAGGACTGGCCATGAGATTGTGCTGTCTACTGAGCAACACCCTCAAGGGCCCCGATGACTGCACACCTCCAGGGAGCCAGTGACACGGGACGGTTGAGGGATTCCAGGCTTCTTCCTGTGTCTCACCTGACATTCCAAGGACGGCTTAGCAGCAGAGAGGAATATGCTGTTGAAGAAAATCTTTCAAAGCGGAATCTGCCTTCCTCGTTCCAGATAAATTATGTGAATGCATAGTCCATTACCTAACAGAGCTGCGGTTTAACTTCCTTCTCTCAATCCTTTTATGGAAAAGCAGTAAAGATGGGGGAAGCCCACACAGTCTATACTTGACTGTTTCAGGAGAAATTCCCACCACCACATCCTTGCTTTCTTTGGTTTTATTGAGTTTAAATTTGCAATCAGCCGTGTGTGTTGATGCAATTTGCGAAAGTTGCTTAAGATAAAGCGATTGCTGGGGAATAGACTGGAAACAATGACTAAGTCTTCAAAAACAAGTGTTCCACATGTGACCGCCTCCTATTCAAATGAGTAAGACAAGAAAAATAACTGCTTTCAATTCTAGACTGCATTTCATTTCCAAAGAACAGAAACACGTGAGCGATCCCACCGTTGTTCTGCTGACCGTAGAGCAACGGGCAATCTCACTGGGCAAGAATGTAAGATCCGTGCTCTTTTGCAAATAGTTTTTATAAAGCAAGCGGTGGGCTTGTGGATGCCATAGTGTGCTAACGTCTTTCTTCCTCTCCTCAGGCCATCCCTCCTACCACGATGTCTTCAGGTGCCTCCTTGCAGATGTACGTCTTTAACTTTCTGTGGTGACCATGTCTTCTTAGAGCTGTTACAGCTGGGAGCATCCGGGAGCGATTGAAAACTCAGAACGGAAGGGGCTTAAACTTGGTGGAAACTGATGTCATCTGTCACGTGAATGTAGTTGATCCAGGACTAGAGGGATGGCCCCACCGTGGCCAGGGCCTCCAGCGCTTTCTATCTTCATGTTTCATATTCTCAGAACAACCAGCCGCCGCAGGATACAAAAAAAGGGAGGCAGGACAAGGCCACGTTGTCTCCTTTAGTGACTCTTCTAGATAAAACGTACATGCCACTGCTATTTACCACCCTTATTTCTTTCACTGAGAGGGGAGCACAGATGCTGGAGGGCACGTGGGTCTCTGGTCATCCAAGCATCTCTGTGTACCCTTCCATTTCTATGTTTAAGACACATTCAACTCCTCTCCCTCAAAGGACCCCTAGTTCCGTGAGGTTCAAGTACCTAAGTCCAGGGCTTTCACATAACCCTTAATGCTCTTCATCATGTCTGGGCCTCGCTCTTCATGTTTTGGGGGCCTATTAAAAAACCTAAGCTGGGGCGCCTGGGTGGCTCTGTCGCTTGGGCGTCCGACTTCGGCTCGGGTCACGATCTCACGGTCCGTGAGTTCTAGCCCCGCGTCGGGCTCTGTGCTGACGGCTCAGAGCGTGGAGCCTGCTTTGGATTCTGTGTCCCTCTCCCTCTGCCCCTTCCCTGCTCACACTCTGTCTGTCTCTCTCTCCGTCTCTCTCAAAAATAAATAAACATTAAAAAAATTTTTTTAAAACCTAAGTTATCTGAGGTAACTCACCCAGTAGTGCAGTAAGAACAGGATAAACAATAAGCAAACATTTCTTCCATTTAGAAAAAGAGGGTAAGAATTAAGTGATGGTCACTTATCCCTAAAATTGATCAGATCCCTCTGGGCAGAAAAAGAAACAATGTATAGTCGTTTGGTGAACGCTCGTTCTTACTGGGAAGGACTCCCTGCCCACTGTCATGTGTGGATCCTGGCTGTCCTCCTTGGGAAATATTTCCACCTCCATGATCCTCTAAAGCACACGCCCTTCTTAAAGCCCCACAGATTTCATGGCGTCCCTCTTGGTGCTGGCTGGATCATCTCACGTGTTGAGGGGTTTGTAAGCAGGGTTGTGGCCTCTCAGTATAAAACTTAGTGGGTTCTGCCTATTTGAACGTGATCAATTCTGCTTCTAAGCCACCACAAAGATCTTATCTGAACATAAAATTTACGTCTGATATTTTTGTTTTATTTTTATAACCTCTATAGTCTCGCTCAACCTAGGCTCCTTTTATGATGTCGTTCCGCCTATTTTCTTTTATTTACTTCTTAAAAAAATTTTAATGCTTATTTATTTTTGAGACAGACAGAGAGAGAGAGAGAGAGAGAGAAATCGTGAGCAGGGGAGGGGCAGAGAGAGACAGAGACACAGAATCCGAAGCAAGCTCCAGGCTCTGAGCTGTCAGCACAGAGCCCGACACGGGGCTCGAACTCACGAGCCGTGAGGTCATGACCTGAGCCAAAGTCGGACGTTCAACCAACTGAGCCCCCCAGGCACCCCATTCCACCTGTTTTCAACAGAGTTTCTACCTTGTGGTCCAAGATGGCTCCTCTGGTCTCAGCCATCCTCATTTGGGCTCTCGCCAGCAGGTAGGAGGAGAGAGGAAGGAAGAGGGCTGGCCCGCACCTGGGGAGCTGGACACACACCTTCTGTTTATATCTGTTAACAATATCTCAGTCGCCCGGCCACATTTATCTGCAAGGGGAGAGTCAGGGAAATGCGGCTTTTCTTCTAGGTGGCCATGACTCTGGCTTTATTACTGGGGAAGAGGGGACACATGAACGTTCCAGAATAACTAGCAATCCTGCTATACTTATGTGTATATTTTCTGGCGAGTTTAGAAAAACAGTTACCATAGAGATGGTAACATATATCTGAGCGAGAGAGAGCAGGCACTAATAAGGCAGCATCCAGAAAGAGACGTGGATTACCTCCTTTGCCGACTCTGGGCCCAGAAGTGTAACAGCAGTAGTCGATGATGGTACTTCAGGCAACGCACAGTGAGGCCTACTGTGTGCCATGGGGACTGGGTATGAGATTTCTCCATGCATCTGTGCAGTTTATACTGAAGAAGTTTCTAAAAGTTAGAGTCGTGTACAAACCACTAAAAGATCCACTGAGGGTGGCGAAACTCGCCAGTTGATCTATGCAGTTTGGCAAACAGGTGGCCTCCGCACTGTGCATATTGACCAAGAAACAATACAGGGAACGGTTGTCATGTAATTTCTGATTCACCTTACTGGGGAATTGGAAAACCTTTAGTCAGGTGGAACGAAAAGGAGATGCCTCATTGCAGAACTTGCTTGAATTGTGTTCTTTCATTTTCCTCTTTGCTCTCACTCCTGTGGTTGTGATGGCGGTTGCATCAGACCAAGGCGGGCAAACTGATTACAGTGGAAGATTCTCAGTCTCCCTTCCTGCAGGAGCTAAATGTCCATGCCTGAACCATCCTTTGTCTCGGGAGGGTTGCTTTCCTCCAACAGGACACTGGGCAGTCGGAGGGTCACATTAGTTAACCCTGGACAAGGTTTCATTTCTGTGCGTTTCTCTGGCAGCTCTCTGACAGATGTTCTTGACCAACTTCCTCATGGTTTTGAAGGTCACTGAGTCTAAGGCACTTCCTGTCCTATGGTTCTGATGTTTTTATCCTCTGCTGCAGCCATCTGTGGGGGAGCAGAGCAGGCAGGGAGGGACCTCCATTTCCTCCACATGAGCCACATGGCACAGGAGGCGAAAATGGCCAGCTGGGATTTAGACTGGTTTTCTTCTCTTTCCTTTTTTTTTTTTTTTTAAGTTTACTTATTTACTGGGGAGGGGGGCGAGAATGGGCAGAGGAGGGGCAGAGAGAGAAGGAGAGAGGATCCCACGCAAGCTCCGCACCATTATTGAAGAGCTCAACATAGGGCTCAACCCCACGAACTGCGAGATCATGACCCGAGCCAAAATCAAGAGTCAGATGCTTAACAGACTGAGCCACCCAGGTGCCCTTGGACCGTTTTTTTTTCCATGACGTAAATATGACTTTGTACCCCAGTGTAACTTCACCATCCTCTCAAATACAACCACCCCTTGAAAACCAAACTGCAAAGAAATAGAAGCCTGGACTTCATTTGTCTTCCTACAGCACTTTGGCTCATGGTAAGGGCCTGAGGTTGATTTGCATTTATTTGCCTTTGAGCGCATGAGGAATGGTCATTCTCAGGAAATGCAGTTTGGGGGGACTGAATCACTCTCTGGAGTAGAGATGATTTTCTGACCAAGGGTAAAAAGACAACAAAAAATTCTGCAAACAGAGGTCTCCTAGAATAAAGATGTCCACTTGTCCTCATCACAAAGCAAGAGGAGGTCCAGGGCAGCACGGTATCATATGGTTCCAGCTGGAAAACCTCGGCCAACTAGCAGATGAGAAAAGACATTAGGGTGCCCCTCCTTCATTCCAGATGAAAGTCAGAATCTCTTCTATACCGAACGTCACTCACAAATTCAGAAACGCATCAATATGCGTTCCTGTGCAAGCCTTGTGCATTTCCCACACTTTTTACAGGACTTTTTAGACTTCTCTTCCAGCCTAGGTGTCAATTTCTCAGGACTGGCACCTACCTGAAAACCTCTTTATATTCTTTGAGGATAGAAGGTGTTATTTTGAGATAACATAAATGGATAATGTTGTTCAATCTTTGTTCCAGTGAAGAAAGACCGGGCTAATTAATGAGGACCATACTTGGAACGGACCTTGAACTCATTCAAGATAAGAGTTATCTAGTAAAACATTTAGAACTCTACCAGTTGCTTTCCTAATTCCATCCTCTATATCAAATATTTTAGGGAAAATATGCTTATATATAAAGCCCTGCTGTTAAGTACACAATCTATTTTTATTATTAAATGTTTAACATCAAAAATAGTCATTAACCGAAAGACACTCTGAGATTAAACTCATTTGATTTAAACTCATGATATTATTGACTATAAAAACCTACAGAGTAAGAAAATGCCTTTCTTTCCACTTGCAACCATGGAATAAGTTCTATTCCCATGGGACCAAACAATTTTTTTTTCTCTCTCTCTCTTTTAGTGTGAAATTAAGAAAAAATTCAGTCGTTTCAAAGACAAACTACATTTCACAAAGAGGGCTAGATCATTATTTTTACGTAATCCTCCTTTCAAGGAAAACAACATAGAGAAACAATCTTTCAAAAGTCTTTAAATTCAGTATTTAGGATAGTTCTGTTATGATACATGACAAACCACAATGTCTGCAAAAAAAGTCTGTGTTGGAACGATGTTATAAGACTGTACTCTCCAATGTGGTAGCCACATGTGATGACTTCAATTAAAAGTTAAATTAATTAAAGTGATGTAAAACTTAAAGCTTTAGTCCATCAGTCTTACTAGTGCGAACGTTCAACGATCGCTTACGGCTACTGACTACCACGCTATAGACCACAAACGGCATTTTCAACACTGAAGAAAGTTCTATTGGGCAGCTCTGTTCTACAGTCTACTCTCTTATAGATGACCTGTGAGAAGAATGACCCAACAAATAGACACCCAGAGAAAGAGCTGGAGAGTGAGAGCTCGGGAAGGAAATCGAAGGGGAGTGGTTTTGAAACAGCACGCACTCTCTTGATGACTAGTGGCCATCCAAGAGCAGAAAACTCATAGCAGTGTTTCCTTTGACAGTTTACAGTTTTATAGTTTGATTTTTAAAATGCTTTTTATCTTTCTTTCTGATGGGTGGAAAGGGGCTAGGAAGTCATGCACTATGTGGATTTCTCTCTTTTTGGAAAAACAGAAAAGCATATCCCCCCCCCCCCCGCCCTGTCCAAAGTATTGTTAGTAAAAAACAAAACAAAACAAGAAAAAGCAAAAAAAAAATTATTATTGTTATTATACATCTCTGTGACACTGTGTTACCAAAATTAGCAGTGGATTCTGTTGAAAAAATAGGAAGGAAGTATGGGCAGGACAGACTTTCTAGGGAAATGGAGAAAGTGTAGGCTCCAGACTCATATTTTCCATACTGTTGAATTGTACTCTGTCTTAGAACCATCTACCTGTTAGGGAAGTTCAACCCCCCTGTTCTACAGATGAGAAAATAGAGACCTGGGGACTAAGCAGTGGCTTGCCCAAGGACACTTATAACGTCACTGGAACAATAACCAGGGCAAGTTCTCCTTTTTAATATTATTTTACCCACATTACTACTACTTTCTTCATAGGCCAGCCAAGCAGATACCACAACCCCTTTACAACTAAATGATAAGACAATTACTTTTTACAGAAGATAAAATATCATGGTTCAGGAAAGCACTCCAATCTCACAAGTATTTGTCATCTCCCTGGTTGTGTTTCTTCACAGAACAATTTGGGGTCTGGTCACTTGCTCAGTTGTTCTCTGGCCCATCCTCAAAAGCCAAAATGGCCCCCTCATCTCTGGCCCCCTTAGAAGGTGGGTTGGCAGCTGTGAACTCCTTACCTCCAAATACAGACCTTCCCAACCAGGGTAACTTTAGAGAATGGGTTATTTCCAGGACCCCCAAATGAATGAGTCCCATGTATGATGAAATCCAGCTACTTCTGCTCTGGTTTAGAGCCCAGAGCCACAGTCCCCTAGGAGAGCCCGATGTGGTCCCTATTCTCGGTCTTGGGAACCAGCAGAGCTGTGGTTAAGAACAGAGGAGTGTTGGAAGGACTTGACTTCCAACCCAAGTGTTCTACCTATGTGTGGTCAGACCACTTGGCGACCTCAGCCTCAGTTTCCTTACTTATTAACATTGAAATAATAAGACCCATTTCCCCGTGGCTTTGAAAGGAAGAAATTGGTTACTAACTACAAGTGGATAGCACAATGTATTCATGTGAGACACGTGAGAATCCCTCCCTGGAAGGTGATGCGGTTCTGCGCTGAGATGAGAACCCTAAGAAGTGGTAGAAAGACACCTTAGGGTTCTTGCCTCCAGTCTGCCCCCCAAGTCAGTTTTCTGATCATGGCCTCTCGGCCACCAGCTGAGGGAGCATTTCCAATTCTAGCTCTCTAATTTTGCCACTTTAATAAATGCATCAGACCACAAGGTGGTGCTTTATTCTAAAGTTTGATATGAGGAAGTTTCTCCAACTACAAAAAGGGAATAGCAAAGCACCTTCAACATCATTTTCAAGTGCTAACGTCTCAACCCTGGTACAAATACCAGCTGGGCTCGTGCCCTCTCCGACCAACAACCGAGGAGCACCGGCCACCTAGGGAACATCCAGTCCTCTTTGTTCTTCCATTCTTTGATGGAGAAGGCACCACTTCTCCACTCTGATGGAGAAGGATGTGGGCAGAGACCCAGCAATGGTGAGAGCTTTATGTGGTTCCTGTATCCATCACAGTATGTAAACTCCTGTCCAACCTGTACATGCACCATGTGTGTGCTTTCCCCCAGTCTTGTTCCTCAATCTTCTGGTGAGCAATGGTTCACAGAGTGCAGCGATGGGGAAGAGAACGAGGATGCCCTTGTGTGCCCTGAGGGGATGAAAAGTCCACTTCTCCCTTGTAGTGCAGAGACCGAAGCCTGTGGCCAGAACAGATAGCGGGGCCCTGTGTGTAAAGCAGATGACTGCCTTGCTTCTTTTCAGCTTTCAAACACGCAGGCCACTGGGTCTCATTGAGCTGGCATCACACCAACAATAGCAATGTTGTCCGCTGGGTTAACTACCTCCGATTAGTAGAGCAGTTTGGACTGTTTAAAGGACTGTGACACCAATTTGCAGCCATCACTGAGAGGTGACAGAGAATCAGCCATCCTGAGTACTAGACCTGGCTCGTTCACTACCTGGCTGTGTGACTTTGAGCAATCCCATGAGTTTTATTTACCCATAAAAGGATGGGGAAAGAAGGCAGGTAGACCAGATGACTTCCAAGGTCCTCTTTAATGCCAGCCTTGTGTAAGTCAATCTCATTGTTCCAGAAGAGGCTCTATATCAGCTCAGTTTTGGGGTAATTGTAGAGGCTAAGAGGGTTTTAGGGAGAATACTGGGAAAAAAAAACAGGCAAAGATGTAAGGGGACAGAGAAAGGCAGGGAAAGGACAGAGCTAGGAAGAGCTAGGCTTGGACACCAAGAGGGTACTGTGGGGGCTGGGGGGAGAGCTGAAGAAATGGGAACTCGGATCCTATAAATTGGGCTAAGACATGAAGGCAAAGTGAGAGGGCTTTTTGTGGAAAATGACCTCTGTAAAGGGAAAAAAAGGTGGGAGTGGGGGGAGGTAAAGGGTTCTTTTGGGATCCAGCCGAAGGATTAGCCCTAAGACTGTTTTCTAGCTGATCCTCTGATAACAGCTTTCTAAACCTTGTGTAGACTTCCCTTCACCAAGTTCTTTGACCTTTTAATCCTTCTGAAAGCGACCTGCCCTCTCTTTCTACTAATGAGAACAGGGACAAATCAAAGCAAGTTTGCCAGCAGCCATTCCAAGAACATTCTGTTGATTTTCTCATTGCTCTTAAGGCTGCACCCAAGAACCTTTCATCATGAACTAACCAAAAGGCCTTGCCATGAGTCACCACGGCTGCAGTCCGTAAGCTGCACCACAAATTCCTATCTTACACCGTTCCTCTTCGGTCTACAGATACTTTGAGTGAAAGAAGCAATTAGGATCCATTAGGATCAACTTTATTGTAATAGACTCAGTTCCCTTTTAAGTAAGAAATTCATAAGTCCTTCCTCTAACAAGGAAAACACTAACACTTGTTGGAAGGCGGGATAAAAGATGAGCGACAGAACCAGGCTGCCTGGCTCAGAGAAAATACAAGGCCACGTTGCCACATTCCGCAAGCTCCTGCTTTTGGAAGAGCTCTGCATTCACCCTTTCGAAACGATCTGACTCAGCTTCTTGGGATCCAATGAACACTCTGGTCATGTTATTTGGGAGTCAGATGACCCTTATTTATTTGAGACTGGACATTTTATTGTCTGCTGAGAAAAACAAACTCAGTGACTTAAAATATGGACCAATTTTCCACATGGGGATCTAGTCCGGAATTACCTATTGGTGGAGATTCTAATCGTGCTACTAAAAGTTACATGTTTCTAAGCTGTATCTAAGTATATGTAAATATATATATTTAGATATTACATTCTAAGGAGATTTATAAAAATATAGAAAACTGCTACCTCTTGAGGGAAATGTCCACATTTTACCCCTTCTTGTATTTAATCCAAATGCTAATGAGTGCCTAATGATTTTAGGTCAATGGGTTGTTTGAAAACGTGTTTCAATGCAAATTCATCACTGAACATGTCTGACTTACACAAAATACCAAAACTTACCAAAAAGAAGGAGTCATACTGGTATGTGTCTTGAGTGACATTTCTGAGTAAAAACTAAAGGAATAAATCAGACAAGAATATTATTCCAAGAAAACAAGGTCAGGGTTATGTTGAAGAAAATAAATGGATATCTTTAACTTACAACTCTGCAGATAAGCATGTGTTTTCTCTCACAAAGTTTGTCTAAAAAGCCACTGAAATAGTTTTATTTTGCTTCCTGTCAGCACACAATCCTGGAAGAATCTAGAAGGCAGATTATAATTTGTTCCAGTAGAAGAAAAAAAAGTAATGTTCTTAAAAAAAATTTATGTTTATTTATTTATTTTGACAGAAGAGAAAGAGGAAAGGGCAGAGAGAGAGGGAGAGAGAGAGAGAGAGAGAGAGAGAGAGAGAGAATCCCAAACAGGCTCCACGCTGCCAATGCAGAGCCCAATGTGGGGCTTGAACCCACGAACCGTGAGATCATGACCTAAGCTGAGATCAAGAGTCACACGCTTCACCAACTGAACCACCAGGCGCCCCTAAAAGTCATTTTCAGTAGTCAGACTTGAGCAGCAAAGGCATTTGGGAGACACAAGGGTGCATGTTTTGAATGGATTTCACTGCCCAGTTTTCTCATCAGTGTTTGGATTTGTTGCCATTAATTTCATCTTTTCCTGTTAAGTATGAGCTTGACTTTTGATTCATCACATTGGAATTCTGATAGATCGTGGGCCTTTACATTTAAAATGCCAAGCAGGGGCGCCTGGGTGGCTCAGTTGGTTAAGCATCCCACCTTGGCTCAGGTCATGATCTCATGATTCGTGGGTTCGAACCCCGTATCAGGCTCTGTGCTGACAGCTCAGAGCCTGGAGCCTGCTTTAGATTCTGTGTGTGTGTCTCTCTCTCTCTCTTTCTCTCTCTCAAAAATAAATAAACATTAAAAAATGTTTAATATACCAAGCAAAGGATAAGTAAGCTTCATGAGAGTGCCCACAACCACTTTGGGATCAGCAGCGTTCAATCCCCCACCCCTGGCCTGACACCAGCACTGCTGTGGGGGCAGGAAAGTCAGGGTTGGAAGGGCTGTAAGTCCACAGCAGCTTCTGGGCTGTTCAATCTCATGGTCTGTCTGGCTATAAATCTACTTTTTATTAAAATATAATTACACGTACATGGTGACAAAGCTCGTGTATTATGGCAAGCCATTTTTCACACTAGGAAAGGTGCAGACAGATTGCTGGAGATGCAAGGAATTATATTTCTCCACCTTAGGCCAGTTAGCTACTGTTCTGGTACTGTACCTCTCACAAATCATTTTCAAAAGTCTCCTGGGTCTCCGAAAAAAATGCCTCGTTTCCTCCTCTCGTCCTTTTTTCTGCCATCTGCAACAGGCCCCCATTACTTAACAGAAAGGAGCAAAGACAGGCAAATCCGCCTACTTTCTAAAGTCTATTTGTAACCCCGAAGTCAATACCTTTCATCAATACCTAACGCTGCTTTTCACGGTGATTCATGAACATGTGTAGAGCAGGGGAAAATATGAGATACCAAAGCTCATGTTCCCAGCTGGACAAGACGAGATGCTCACCTTCTTGTTTCGCAGTTCTCGTACTCAAATAAAGTGTCCCCCCGCCCCATCCGTTTAGTGCCATGTTTTTTGCAAGCTGTGCTCTGTTTTTTTAGATGATTTCACTGTTTCAAATGGGACCCAAGTAAAGTGCCAAAGTGATGTCTACTGTACCTAAGGACAAGAAGGCTGTGATGTGCCTCACAGAGAAAAAATACGTGTGTTCACTCAGGTGTGAGTTACAGTGCCGTTGGCCATGAGTTTAATGTTAATGAATCAACACAATGTATTATATCAAGCGTCCTTCAACGAAACCACACATAAAACAAGGTTAGGCATTGATTGATGAAAGTGTGACCGGGGGCTCATGGGAACCTAACCTGTGTTTCCTGTAGGAGCCATGGTTCAGTGGTCGCTAATTCAATGTTCACACAGAGACTTTAGAGAATGTAACTATCACTAATAGCGGGAATAACTATAACTACCATTGGTAGCTTTTCTGTTTCCCAAAATGCATATTCTTGCTTTTTTTTTTTTTTTTAAGAAAGGAAACTGGAGGGGTGCCTGGGTGGCTCAGTTCGTTGAGCATCGGACTTTGGCTCAGGTCATGATGTCAGGATTCATGGGTTCGAGCCCCGTGTCTGGCTCAGTGCTGACAGCTCAGAGCCTGGAGCCTGCTTCGGATTCTGCGTCTCCCTCTCTCTCTCTGCCCCTCCCCACTTGTGCTCACTTTCTCTCTCTCTCTCTTAAAACTAAATAAGCCTTAACAAAAAAATAAAGAGAGAAAGGAAACTGGAGACAGTTCAGACAAGAGAAACAAACATTTTAAGAGAAAATGAACGCTACGGCGAAGAGTAGACATCACTGAGGTTTGCTGGGTGTGCAGAAGAGATATATTTTGGGTTTTTTTAAAAAAGTTATTTATTTATTTTGAGAGAGAGAGAGGGATGGAATCCCAAGCAGGCTCTGCACTGACAGCATAAAGCCTGACGCAGGGCTCGAACTCACGAACTGTGAGATCATGAGCTGAGCAGACGGAAACCAAGAGTCAGACGCTTAACTGACTGCGCCACCCAGGCGCCCAGAAGAGATGCGTTTAGGACCCTTCCTGACCTCCATTCCAAAGAAGGGCAAGATGACTGTGTAGCATTGGTGGAAGAGTGATGAGTATAGCTGCCTTCCCAAGAAGGGAGAGATGGTCCTACCTTAAGGTAGATGGGACTGTGTTTGGACGCAGTGGGACATTTTACTGGAACTTGGGAACACTTAGCTCACAAAATTGCTAGGCTGAGTTCGAGAGCCCCCAATCAGGCACTCAGGCTGGCTTTGTACAGCCCCAGGATCCTATCAACGGCACCTATTTATTTACAAGGGACCTGCTAAGCCAAGAGGCAATGTCAGTGATTATGGAATGTTTTCCCCTACGACAAGGTTATCTAGTCTGACTAAGCCCACGTGGGGATTAAAGCTAGGCTACTGGCCATATCCTGACCGATATTTTCCAGGCAGCGTTTCCTGGAAAGTGAGGTTTTATTTCACTCTGTGTGTGTGTGTGTGTGTGTGTGTGTGAAATTAGTGATTTGTCTTTTTTATGTTCACATTTCAGTTTTACGGATGGGCGTATCATTTGGCACTTTGCTCTTTTCTCTGTGGTCCGAGCGTGGGGGGTTTATAATCACACAGACCTGCGTTTGAAACCGTGTGGCCTCGGGGGAGTGCACTTAATCTCCCTTACCTTTAGTTTCCCCACCTGTAAAATACAGACGACTGTGTCCGCCTTACAGGGTGCCTTCTTTCTTAATTGAGACGTCATTGACAGTCCACATTAGAGTAGTTTCAGGTGTAGCGGTCGGACGTTCGTCCACATGGCGAAATGGTCTCGTTACCATCGGTCAGAGTTAATTGCAGCATCATCGACTGTAGTTCCCGTGCCCCCCCTTATACATCCCCAGGACTTCTTTTACAACCAGAAGTTCGCACTTCATAATCTCCTTCACCCATTTCACCCCCACTCCCCAACAATCCTCCTCTCCTCTGACAGCCGCTGATCTCATGGGTTGCCTAGAAGATTCTGTCTCTAGTACAGCCAGCGGTCCCACTCTCCCTGTTCGTCCTTGCCCCCCTGGCCCACTGCCTCACCACCAAGCCATAAGCTCGGCCAGGATAGGTAACCCACAGCAGCACGCCTCTCGCCCAAGCGGGAGCTCAAGCAACATCTGTTGAATGAATTGCCAGCCAATCCCGGGTTAAAATTCTTTGAAAACTCATCGATGCCCGCAGAATGAAGCTCAAACTCCTTGGCGGCCCGGAAAAGCCACAAGCTTCCTGCTTACAGATCTAGCTGGCCACTGGTCCCCTGCTCCCCTCCCAGGGCCGCAGGGCTGCTCCCTGATGGGGGTGAGGCATGGTGCACAGGGGAGAGACCAGGTCATCCTGGAAGAAAAGTCTCTTTTTTCAAATTGCCTGGCCTTAGGAGGGGCTACCCTTTTGCAATACCTCCCCCTTGGGATGACACTGTTTCCTAGTTTGCACAAAGGCCCGTGGGCAGAATGGCGTCTCCGAGCTCCAGCCATGAGGTTCCCTCCCGACTCACCCAGCGGGCAGGCCTCCCGGCCTTTAACGGATTTGCTCTTTCCTTACCTGGGAAACACCACTTCCCCGGTCGGTTTCAGCTTAAAAATGGCTTCTTCTCCAAAGCCTGACCCCCCAAGATCAAGTTAGTAATCCCTCAGCCCCGCCCTGCCATTCGTTCATGGACATATTCAGTGATTCTTTCAGTGCCTGCCAGCCTCTAGCAGTCAGCAACATGGACATGAGTCCTGTTGCTCTCGGAGCTGACAATACATTAAATCATCACACAGAAAAAGTGCTTTGATTTTAACTTTGAGGGAGAGCAGAGGACGATAGGATGCCATCGGGTAGAAAGCAAATACTAGTCACACTTTCCAGGCTGTAGGCTAATTGCCTGAGTTCTTGCCAGTCTCCCTGCTTGGCCAGAGGGTGCTTGACCCCCAACTCTATTTTTCTCAGAGCTGTAGCCCCGGGGCAGAGTACAATACACTTGATGTGCACTAAGGGAACTACAAAGGTGACTTCTGTAGGGCGCTGCATTTGCTCACTTGTGACCATAGGGGATTTGGGGTTACCTCCATCCACAGTTTTCGTTTGTCTCTGAATAGGTGGATGTAAGTGGCACAGGTACGGGCAAAATCTTATAAAGCTCGTGGCATAAGGACTACCTGACCCCCCTTCTCGTCTGCTCCCCAGTGGCCGCGAACACCTCTCCCCAAGGACCCACGTGCCTTTCTCATTCTCTCCCTCTTGAGATGGAAACCCTGGGCTGTCGACGTTTTTATGTTTTGCCTGAAGCTCGTTCCTTCCAATGTGTCGACCCTCCCCGTAACTGTATTTTCATCTTTTCAGTGTGAGCGCGAAAGCTTGTGCGTTCCGGAGGAGGAATTTCAGATAATTGTGAAAAGTTACGGGGAACGGAGAAACAAGTCCCACCGCTGATGCGTGAACTTTATGGCCACCGGTACTTATGTTATTATTACGGAACAAAACGTACGCAGGAACGTATGTTCTGTTGTACGACTCACATTCTACAAATAATACAACTTCTCCGTCAAATGACTCCTGGAGCCCTGAAGGTAAATTTGGTTTCGTGACTGTAAGGTATAAAACTGACTTGGATGTCTGGGAGTCCGGGGTTGAAGGTACCGGAGAGGAACTGAGTGAGTTCCTCACCACCAGTCTTCACTGCTGCCCTCTCCCCTCAAACACTCAGGGCTCCAGGGCTCAGGTCTCTGTGCCCCCCATCCGTTCTGTGTGCATCTGAACTGCACCTTCACTCTGCCGTTGGGCATGCATGCCTTATGCCCCAAGATGGCACATCTAGGTTCCCTGATCCCTGAGGGGTGTGGCCCCTTAGGGATCATGGAGTGTGTGTGCCTGTGTGTGTGTTGGGGGCCTCCTGCAAGAAGACAGGTGCAGTGGGAGGACATTAGCAGATGGAAGATGCTCTTACAAGGAAGAACATTTCAGCGCTAGGAGATCCCAACGATTGGTAGTAAAAAATAAGGATGTGCACCTGTGCACCAATGGGGGCTCCTAGAGCCAATAAAGGTTTTGGCTATTGGTGCCCATGATAGACACCAAGGAAGTGATTTTTAAAAAAGAGAAAATAGAGTATTTATTTGCATAAATGATCCCTGTATCATATATACCTACTGGGTCAGATACATGCATACTGAAAGTTGCATTGGATTCAATACGGTAACAGCTGTACCTGTTCATGGAACATATGGATCAGTAAACAGACCAGAGTTGGGGCGCCTGGGTGGCTCAGTTGGTGAAGCGTCCAACTTCGGCTCAGGTCACGATCTCAAGGTTCGTGAATTCGAGCCCCACGTCGGGCTCTGTGCTGATAGCTCGGAGCCTAGAGCCCGCTTTGGATTCTGTGTCTCCTTCTCTTTCTGTTCCCCCCCTGCTCACACTCTGTCTCTGTCTCTCTCTCTCAAAAATAAATAAAGATTAAAAAATAAATAAACAGACCAGAATTAAACACAAGCACACATCACAGAAGCATGCTTGTTCCGGACAACACCAGCCTTTGAACAGGAGCATTTAGCCACAGTGAAGAAGCTCAAACCTGTCTGGTCTTGTGTGCCGGGGTGATGATCTTTCTGGAGGGCTTTTCGGAAGTGGGTGGTTTCTCCCTTTTTACCACTGCCCCCTCTAAAGGGGAGAGCCAGTCAGCCAGGAACAACTCCAAACAATGGGCAAATTCCAAGCGTATGAGCCACGTGTGTGGAAATCTCTGATAGAGAGAGGGCTCAGGGACCAAGCCCAGAGACAGGCAGGAAGGGCAAAGAGATCGAGAGATACACTTTTTTTGCTATTTTTAGTAGTGGAAGGGAGAGACCACAGTAGAAGAAAGCGTCTGCCACAATGCAAGAGGCTGCAGCCTGTAGAAAAAATATTTTTACTCGTATGAGGCAGGGATCATGCATTTACAAAAATGTACATAGACAAGTAAGACATAAAAAGAGATATGTGGAGGCGCCTGGGTGGCTCAGTTGGTTGAACGCCCAACTCTTGATTCCGGCTCAGGTCATGATCCCAATGTTGTGGGATTGAACTCCGGGTGGGACTCCTCACTGGGTGTGGAGACTGCTTGAGATTCTCTCTCTCTTCCTCTGCCCATGCTCTGTCTCTCTCTCTCTCTCTCTCTCTCAAAATAATAAAAATAAAGTTAAAAAGAGATATGTGATTGATTAGTGCAAAGATAACGCTAGGTCTTTACGAAACTCTTCAAAATTTTTGCTTTAATAAGATGTGGCATAGTCCATTTGGTTACCGAGTGCTGCGAGCTAGGCATTGGGGAACTTTGATTAGCCAAGCAAGACGTGGGGTTGTGCTCTCGTGGATCTGACAGTTCCCTGGGCCTGCGGGTGACCACCCAGGGGGGAGCGTGAGCCTGAACCTCGGATCATCTTTGATGGAGAGCTCCTCTGTACCATGCCAGCATGTCAGAGGGGGACTTGCCCTCTTGGCAGGGTTAAAAGAGGGTCAGGGAAATCTCCCAGAGGGAAATCACAGTTCTTGAGAAACAAAATCGTGATGGCCAGGGTTATTATCCCATTTCATAACAGAGTCCTTGTTCCCTGGTCCCGAGTTGTTTTTTTAATTGGACTTTCATAACCACGCGTCTGTCAGGTAAAATAAGCAAGTTGGAAATTGATTAGAAGTGTTGGCTCTTGGCTTCTTACAGACACATCGCCAGAATTTTAAATATCTAAGATGGGACTTCGGTATTGTGTTTTTTCTTATAAGTTGCCATGCAATTTTTGTTAATGTTTGGGGTTGTTTTTTTTTAATTCTTTTTAAAATTTATTTATTTTTTAGAGACAGAGAGAGACAGAGCATGAGCAAGGGAGGGGCAGAGAGAGAGGGAGACACAGAATCGGAAGCAGGTTCCAGGCTCCGAGGCATCAGCACAGAGCCCGACGTGGGGCTTGAACTCACGGACCATGAGATCGTGACCTGAGCTGAAGTCGGACGCTTAGCCGACTGAGCCACCCAGGCGCCCCTTGGGGTTGTTTTTAATCATTTACTCACTTACCCATTCAATGAACACTTGAGCTCTAGACGCATGCTTCACCCTGTGCTGTGTTCAGAGCACAGAAGCTAGTTGGAGACAGCAGCTAACAAAGGAATGTATGAATGAATATATAACTACAATTATAGTCAGGGTTTCTCTCTGGGCCAGAGTTCTTAATTATAGACACAGGCTCCACTCTGAACAGTTTAAGCAGAAAGGGGTGTATTAAGAGATACAGCAGGCTTGGGGCACCTGGGTGGCTCAGTCGGAGAAGCGTCCGACTTCGGCTCTGGTCACCATCTCGCGGTCCGTGGGTTCGAGCCCCGCGTCGGGCTCTGTGCTGACAGCTCAGAGCCTGGAGCCTGCTTCCGATTCTGCGTCTCCCTCTCTCTCTGCCCCTCCCCTGCTCACGCTCTGTCTCTCTGTGTCTCTCAAAAATAAATAAACATTAAAAAAATATATAAAAAAAATAAAAAGATACAGCAGGCTTCACCCTGTAAAGAAGCTTGATAAGTCTAAATAAGAATTCCAGTATCCGTGTCCCAAACCATACCGCACAACGAAGCCGCAAGTAGGCAGCTGCTACCTTTGCCAAGGTGAGACTCACATCTCTTCTTCCAGGATCCCAGTCAGTCAAATGAACTCCTCTATCCACCCCTCTCTGCATGTCAAAACCGCCTCCTGCATGCATGTGTGATGGGCAGGATTCAACTCTTTCTAGAACCCAGCTTCAAGGTTCTCGCCTTGCGAGTAGGCCTCACCTTCTAGAAGGAATGCCCGTTGAGCGAACCCACCAGTCAGCCATAGTCACCAGGGAAGGAGCAGAGAGCTATCAGAAGGAACCGCATGAGAGATCCGCTTTAGGCTGGGTAATAAAACAAGACTGTTCTGGAAACTGGGTTTTACAGTGGGGGTAGAGGAAGAAATAGGATTTAGCCAGGTGTGCAAAGGCCCTGAGGTAGGAATCTGGCAGTGACAGCAAACAAGAAAATGAAGAATGGGAAGAGAGCACGGCCTGAGAGCTTCCAGAGAGATGGAAGGGCTGGTTGTGCAGGGCCTGGCGGCCCTTTGGACTTTATTCCACTTGTAACGGGAAGTCCCGAGGGGTCCGTACTAGGAGAGTTGTGATCATGCATTTCATTAATACCCTGCATTAATAAACAGGTTGTAATGCATTGTTAATGTTCTCTGCGGCCAGAAATAAAGTGCGTAAAGGGGGCTTGGATACGTTTCTTTTTTGTCACTTAACAAGAAGCCGAGAGAGAAGCGAGATCGGCTCAAGTTGCTGAGCGATGTCTCAGATCTGGGTCAGCTTCTTCATGATCCTCGGGGCCGTTCCCACCTGCTCACAAAACAGTGGCTCTGGGTTCCAAGCATCACATGCTTGGAAGGGAGGAAGGAGGCAACAAGGAGGAACCTCTCCTGGGCAATTCGGAAAAGAAAGACACCTTCCTGAATCCCTCCAGTTTCCGTGGCCGGCGTTGGGTGCCATTGCCCTGCTGAGCTGCAAAATACACCAGGAAAAAAAAAAAAAATGATTAGCTGACATTTTCCGATTCTGCAGTGGGAGGCGATCTCTGCCAAGAAGGGGGAGGAAGGAGTGGCTTTTGAGAGGGAGCTGAAGCAAAGCCAGGGCTGTATTTTATCACAACCCGCGCTCCACACGTACTCGGGTCATCTAAGAGAACGAGCAGGGCAGGTTAGAGCCCAGAGCCAGAGCGCTGTTTGCCTAGACCTGCCTGGCTAGACAACACTAGAAACTCCCCAAGGCATGGAAGGGGGTGGTTAAAACAAATAAATCCACACTTGTATAAATCCATCATTTTTTCTTGCGTAATTGTACCTCCTGGACACTTCGCTTATAAATTTATCCATAAGCATATTCAGAGGATGATGTCAAACAGTGATGCGGTTCTCACGATACACTGCGCCTGGACGTTAGACACACGCTTCCCTGCACCGCTGTGTCTACCCACAAACTTAGGCGTGAGTTCCCTCAGTCGCCTGGCTGGCCGTTTGACCATTTGCACACACAGGCGTGTGCAAAACCTTGTTTCGCCCGGGTGACGGGGTGCCAGTGGGAGGGGGTGCCACTTGGACCACTGCGCTCTTGGCCGACGGGGCTTATTAAAAGACGAATCTTTTCTCTTTTGCCCTCCTCTTCTCTCTCTATTCTTTCATCGCCTCAAAAACGGTTCCAAATTTCTCCCTCCCCCATGGCGGGGCTCGGTCATAGTTTCCAGTTGTTGTTTGCACAAGAGAGAGGCAGGCGGGCGCACCCCCAGGTTGAGGTTATTTTCTGTTTCTTTCTCATGCTCATTGGAAATATGGTAACGACCCTGCCAGACCCCAAGGCAATGACAAATCTGGAATGCTGTTCTCTTGCCCTTTAGGATGGAGTGGCGAACAGTCATCTACCCCTTTTGTTCTCATCACAGACTTTCGCCTGATGTATTCCCCCAACTCCCTCCACCAAATCCCCGCTCCCGGCTGCTCTCCATCTGGGAAAGCGAGGCATACAGCTGTCCCTGCATCTGACAGCGAGGTTCTCTGGCTCCAACTGCAAGATGGGCTTGTTGTTAAGCAGGGCAGACTCCACTGGAGAGATTTGTTTGCGAAACGTCCAGTCGGAGGGGGAGAGGGAAGAGGCAGGGGACGTAGATGAAGAGAGAGGAGAAATTCTCTAAAACGCTTTGGCTAAATTCAAGATACCTCGTAGGCCATCATTCCTGTTTTTAATGTTGCAAAGGGAGCACTGGCTGTCTTGCTCCCTTCCCCGTCCCCTGCACTGGCACTCGGAGCTTTACTGTGAAAACCCAACCTGCCGCCCCAGCCCCCTGCTTGATTCTGAAGGCTCCTAGGAGTGACAAAATGGGGGCCAGAGGGAGGGACAAGTAGAAGTGAACAGAGAAGGAGGACGGAAGTGGGCTGAGAGAAAACGAGATCGATTCTCGTCAGCAAGTGATGGGGTGCGGCTGGTAGGAGGCGAGGATTAATCCAGGTCCCGAAATCACCTCGTCCCATACATTTGAGTGTCTGCTAAGCATCAGACAGTCCACCAACACCAAGCCCCGATGGATGGGTGACGATCAAGGAAGACAAGGCCTCTGCCCTCATGAGTGGCATTCTAGCCGAGAATAAACAAACGCGGACATGACATCGTGTCAGGAACTGACACGTAAGATTAAGAAACACAAAGCAGGGTAGGGGCCTGCCCGGGTGGCTCGGCGGTTAAGTCTCTGACTTTGGCTCAGATCTTGATTTCACAGTTTGTAAGTTCAAGCCCTGCATCGGGCTCTCTGCTGTCTGCGCAGAGCCTGCTGTGGATCCTCTGTCCCCCTGTCTCTAGCTGCCCTCCCGCCTCCCCCGAAATAAAGAAATAGACTGAAAAGAAACACAAAGCAGGGCGAAGATGTAGAGTGAGGGGTGAGTGGCAGGAGTCAGAGGTCTCTCTAAGTAGGGGATATTTGAGAAGAAAAGGAAATGAGAGAGTGAGGGACCCAGCCGCAAAAAGAGCCCACGGAGGCGTGGAAGAACGGAGAGAAAAGGCCCAGAGGCAGAAACAGGCTGAGTAGATGGAGGGGTGGAACAGCTGGCAAGGAGGTGGACAGGTGGAAGAGGAAGTAAGACCCAGAGAAGACAGGCCCTGCACCAAATGTGATGAGAAGCCCCTGGAATCTTCAGCAGGACAAGGATGTGCTTTGGGCTTTATTTTATTACTATTGAAAAAAAATGTTTAGGTGACTGTGTGTGTGTGTGTGTGTGTGTGTGTGCGCGTGTTTTAGAAAGAGAAAGAGAGAGCATCTTAAGCAGTCTCCATGCCCAGCGCGGATCCCAATGCGGGGCTCGAACTCGCGATCCAGAGGTCATGACTGGAGCCCAATCAAGAGTCGGCCGCTGAACTGACCAAGCCACCCAGGCGCCCCTGATTTTTATTTTAAAAATATTTCTGTGGGGCCGCCTGGGTGGCTTGGTTGGTTGAGCATCCAACTTTCGATTTTGGCTCAGGTCATGACCTCACGATTCATGAGTTAGAGCCCCATGCTGGGTTCTACGCTGAGAGTGCAGAGCCTGCTTGGTGTTCTGCCTCCCTCTCTCTCTCTCTGCCCCTCCCCCGGTTGCTCTCTGTAAGGCTCTCAAAAAAGAAAAAAGAAAAAAAAAATACGTTTGTGACTTTAGAGAATGGCTCAAATTAACACGTTGCTCTAAGGATGTGGAGGAACTAGAATTTTCTATGTCTTACATGGGAGTGTGAATTGGTGAAGCCATTTTGGAAAGTCAACCGACTTTCCAGCTAAAGCTGGGCATATACACCTCTTACCGAGCTGTTCCACTCCTGTGTATATATCCAAGAAAGGAAAATGTCTTTGCCAAAAATCGTGCGCGAGAGCATTCATAGTGTATTTATTAACGATAGCTCCAAACTGGAAATGACCCGGATGCTCGTCAGCTGTAGAACTGGTAAATAAATTGTGGTATATTCACACAATGGCGATAACACACCCATGAAAAACAGCAGGGTACAGCCACATACAGCAGAATGAGTAATTCTCACCAACCTCATGTGAAGGTGCCAGCAGCCAAGCACGAAAGAGCACATTCAGCACATTCAGTGGGCTCAGCATCTGACTCTTGGTTTGGGCTCAGATCATGACCTCGCGGTTCACGGGTTCAAGCCCCACGTCAGGCTCTGTGCTGATGGCGTGGAGCCTGCTTGGGATTCTCTCTCCCCCTTTTCACTGCCCCTACCCTTCTCTCTCTCAAAATAAATACATAAACACATTAAAAAACAAGGATTTCTCCATTTATATGAAGTTCAATAAAAGAAACTAATCGGTAGTAATAGACACACAGGAGTCATCACATTTGGCAGTTATTGCCCAGGAGAGGTCATGAGCAAGTCTTCTGGGTGCTGGAAGTGGTCTATACCTTCGTACAGATTGCCCCGATGTTGGTAAACATACCAACGTAAAAACTGACTTGAATGCTTAAGACTCGAACGCCTTACTGAAGGTATGTTACACCTCGGTAAATATCGTCCAAAGGGGAAAGGAAAACGTAAAAGACTGGCTGGGTTCTGTAAAGATACCGTGTGGGGTCCAGAGTGGAGATGGGGGGGTATTCGGGAGGCTACTGTGGTAGCTTGGAACAGAGTTAATGAGTTCTACTAGAACGGTGGTGGGGAATGTTCTGCAAGTGGGTCCAGCCTCCTGATGTAGGGGAGCACACCATTACTACGTTAATGATACACCTTTAAGTACCTGAGACTAGGTTGTACAAGTCATGCCACTTCATATAAATCTTGACTGTGAAATTTACATTGTAAAATTTATATTACTTTAAAGGTAGTGGAGAAAGGTTTCCAGATAAATACAGTGAAATGACGTAGGATTACAGAAATCGCTTTCTCTGATACCTATTTTGAAAATTTTTTTTAATGCTTATTTATTCTTGAGAGAGAGAGAGAGAGAGAGAGAGAGAGAGTGAGCAGGGGAGGGGCAGAGAGAGAGAGAGAGGGAGACACAGAATCGGAAGCAGGCTCCAGGCTCTGAGCTGTCAGCACAGAGCCTGACGGGGGCTCGAACTCACAAACCTTGAGATCGTGACCTGAGCCGAAGTCGGACGCTTAAACAACTGAGCCACCCAGGTGTCCCTCTCTAATACCTATTAAATTAAAATTACAGCTGACCCTTGAACAATGAGTTTGAACAGTGCAGGTCCGCTTATATGCAGTGTTTTTTTTTTTTGTTTTATTCTGTTTTGTTTTGTTTTGGGTATTTTTTTTATGAGTACAGTCCAGTACTGTAAATGTATTTTCTTTTCCTTATGATTTTCTTAATCACGTTTTCTATTCTTTGACTTATTTTACTGTAAAAATACAATATATAAGACATATAACATACAAAAGATATGTTAATTGAATGTTTATGTTATTGGTAAAGCTTTTGGTCAAAAGTAGGTTAGTAGTGGTTAAGTTTGAGGGGAATCAGAGGTTGTATGTGGATTTTTGACTGTACAGTCTGGGGGAGATTGGTACCCCTAACCCTGCATTACTCAAAAGTCAACTGTAGAGGCACCTGGGTGGCTCAGTTGTTTAAGCGTCCGACTTGGACTCAGGTCATGATCTCACGGTTTGTGAGTTCAAGTCCTGCCTCGGGCTCTGTGTTGACAGCTCAGAACCTGGAACCTGCTTTGGATTCTGTGTCTCCCTCTCTCTCTCTGCTCCTCCTCCACTCGTGCTCTGTCTGTCTTTCAAAAATAAATAAATTTTGGGGTGCCTGGGTGGCTCAGTCAGTTGAGCGTCCGACTTCGGCTCAGGTCATGATCTCGCGGTTTGTGAGTTCCAGCCCCGCGTCGGGCACTGTGCTGACAGCTCAGAGCCTGGAGCCTGTTTCACATTCTGTGTCTCCCTCTCTCTCTGCCCCTTCCCCGCTCATTCTCTGTCTCTCTCTGTCTCTCAAAAATGAATAAACGTTAAAAAATTTAAAAAAAAATGAATCTTATAAATTTTTTTTCAAAGGTCAACTGTAGTTTTTTAAAAGGCAAGAATTTCTCCAGCAGGAACCAAATAAGGAAAAAGGATAGGATTATTCCATAAATTTTGCAAAGTAGTGGTCAGGAGAAGAAACAATATTCTGGAGAGCCGTGGCTCTTAGCTACACCCCCATCCCTGGAAAAATACTAAGGAAAGGTCAATCAACATTATGAGACTCTCATAATATTCCACAATTTTGAGAAAAGTAGACTAAGGGTGATAAGATAGTCTGAAGACAAACCAAGAAGAAAAACGATCTAAGGAGCCGAAACCTTCCCAAAGTTGGAAGTAAATCAATGATCGTCTAAAACAGAAGCGTATCGTAAAAATACAGTGATACTTACAACAATAAAGTACCCAGTGTCTTTAATGGTTTTTATAATCTTTTCCTTGAGTTTAGAGGCACTTTTGGTGGTGAAGAAATGCTTAATGAAGTCCCGCCGATTCTTTCAGGTGAATGCGAAGATTCAGTAAAATTAACCATGATTTAAGGAGGTAAATAGCATCCATATGATGCTTTCATTTTGAAACAATTATTTGATATGCTGATCGTGTTTTTACCAATCTATTGTTTGTCCATACGTCAATCTAACTGTCAAGAACAAATATCAGTCAGCAGCCTACCTGCCATATTTCATCTGGTCTGCGTGGTGTTTTCAAACAATCTTGAGAGAATATGTTTTTTATGCTTATTTATTTATTTCGAGAGAGAGAGAGTATGCATGCAGGAGTGGGGGAAGGGTAGAGAGGAGGAGACAGAGAGAGAATTCCAAGCTGGCTCTGTGCTGTCCGTCTCATGAACCATGAGATCATGACCTGAGCCTTAATCAAGAGTCGGACACTCAAGCCACTGAGCCACTCAGCCCTGTGAAAATATTTTAAAATGAGGAGATTTCAATTACAAATGCAAAAGCCTCATCTCTTCTAAGGAATCAGAAGGACGGTCAACACTGGGGCCACACTCCCACGTGGCAACAATATGCTCTACCTGAGTGATACCTGTGTCCTCTGGGTGGGGGGCTTCTCTCCAGTCTGCCATGGCTTCCACTTCCCCTCCCCCAACCATTGTCCTCGGCCACGAGGAGAACATTGGCTCTTACTTACCATTTCCCTTGCACTGTGATTTTCTCAAAGTAGAGAAATATTTTTCAATATCCACGTGGAAAATCCCAAAGAAGACTAAGAAGTTTGAATGAGTTTTATACCCAAACCGTCTTGATCACTGAGGGTCCTTTTGGTTGCTGAAGGCATTTTAGTCTACAGTATAGGCCTACGATGATGTTCACCTGATTCCAATACTAATTTCCTTCCCCCTTTGGGGGAGATAATTTTGTGTGAGGGGTTACTTTCTTCTTTGTACTTAACTTCTTTGTACTGCTTTGTACTTTGTACTTTCTGCATTCTTTGATTTTTCTTTTTGATAAAAATGCCCCATTTTTATAAAAAAAAATTAGGTGTGGGGCGCCTGGGTGGCTCAGTCGGGTGAGTGTCCAACTTTGGCTCAGGTTATGATCTCACAGCTCATGAGTTCGAGCCCTGCGTCGGGCTCTGTGCTGACAGCTCGGAGCCTGGAACCCACTTCGGATTCTGTGTCTCCCTCTCTGTCTGCCCCTAACCCACTCGCATCCTGTCTCTGTCTCTCTCAAAAATAAATAGACATTAAAAGAAAATTGGCATTACTTAAACGTATACATATACATGAATATGTTTAAAAAAATAGATATATATATATATAAATATGTTTGTGTGCATATATATAATACAAAGTGGTAAAGAGGAAATGATACAAGTATTCTTGTAAGAAAGTCAAGGACAGATTCTTGGAGAGAATCTGTGTACTTTCCTCTGAGTGAGTAAGATGGGTTTTTCATTATAGTCGTCAGACATACCTCTAGGAAATCCTCTCTCCTATATATCAAGGCCAAGGTAACTTCTTTTTAAATTTTTTTTTTTCAACGTTTATTTATTTTTGGGACAGAGAGAGACAGAGCATGAACGGGGGAGTGGCAGAGAGAGAGGGAGACACAGAATCGGAAACAGGCTCCAGGCTCTGAGCCATCAGCCCAGAGCCTGACGCGGGGCTCGAACTCACGGACCGTGAGATCGTGACCTGGCTGAAGTCGGGCGCTTAACCGACTGCGCCACCCAGGCGCCCCAAGGCCAAGGTAACTTCTAAATGAGGCATTCATTTACCAGGCATTAAGACTTCCAGGCTTTCTAAACAGCAGCATAAAATGCTACTTTTGATACGATAGAAGGAATCTGTTAAAAAATAATAATAAAATAAAAAAATAAAACAGGTCTATTCCAAGGGAAACCATATCTTAATTAGGAAGGTTTTTTTGTTTTGTTTTTTTTTTTCCTGGAGACAGATTGACAAGGAACTTAATCTGAATATATAATGAGGTTATAGTTAAGTTGTGTTTAATCAGTCTTCCTGGAAGTGATGTTTAATTTACAAAAGCATATTATTTCCTCCCTCAAAGTATTCAATTCCATCCCCAGAGGTGGTGGCCAGCACACCACCAGCCAGAAGCTGACAAATGCACTGACGAATAAAAGCAGCACTTTTTACACCCTTTATGCTTTCAAATTGCAGTTCGTTAGATTTGTTTCTTAAAAAAAAGAAAATTCGTGGGGCTCCTGGGTGGCTCAGTCGGTTGAGCATCTGACTTTGGCTGAGGTCATGATATCATGGTTCATGAGTTCAAGCCCTGCATCGGGCTCTGTGCTGATGGCTCAGAGCCTGGAGCCTGCTTCGGATTCTGTGTCTCCCTCTCTCTCTGCCCCTTCCCTGCTCACGCTCTGTCTCTCTCTCAAAAAGAAAGATTAAAAAAAAAAAATCGAACAATGGTAGTGATGTTTCCTATATTATAATTGACCTTAGCGACTCTAAACTCCTCTAAGTAGGGTGAAATAGGTAATAAGTAAGAATGACAGAGCATGAAAGCAACAGAGATTGAAATTTAGCATTTCAAAGATATTACTCGCTTCAGAATTATACTGGCTAGACATTTCCCAGTTTGATGGGATGGTAAGAAGGCTAAGAATTGTTTGGACTGTGGCATCGCTTTATTTATTTTTTATTCCATCTTTGCACTTCCTGTTTGCGGTTTCTATTTTTCAGACTGTGTTACCCCTTCTCTCCCTGGCCCCCTAGTCAGGGACTCTGCTTCAGGTAGAGTGGGCGCTCAACCATCGGCATCTGATAAATACTGGCTCCCACTACCATGACCTCCATTTTCAGCGAGAAGACACATCTTTTCTTTGTCCTGAATCAAGGTTTCCCTCATAGGCTTTATCACCAACTATTTGACTTTGGATGAATTCCTTAACTTCTCTAGTTCTCACACTCCCACAGTACGTGATAAAGAGAAAAATATCCATATTGTGTTTGCCACACAGGAATATTTTGATGGTATGCATGAGGCAATTATGTTTTATCAGATAAAATATATTAAATATGTATCTATGCATATTTAATAAGTCAACACATGTAAGGCCTCCATTGCTCAATTCCTGGTCATGTTTACATCAAGAAATCATATTATTTATATATTAATTCAATAAATACTTCTTGAGTGCCTGTCCCTTTTTTTCTAACATTTATTTATTTTTGAGAGAGCGAGCAAGGGAGGACAGAGAGAGAGAGAGGGACAGAGAGAATCCCAAGCAGGCTTCACACACCAGGACAGAACCTGACGCGGGGCTCAATCCCACGATTGTGAGATCATGATCTGAGCTGAAATCAAGAGTTGGACGCTCAGCCAACTGAGCCTCCCAGGTGCCCCTTGACTGCCTATTCTAATATTGGGCCTACATTAGTGAATAAAATAGACAAAAGCCTCTTCCTTCATGGAGCTTCATGGAGAAGTCAGCTGATTAAATAGGTATATTACATAGGATGTTGGAGGTGCTAAACACTATAGAGAAAAATAAAACAATAAAAGAGAATAAAGCGTGTCGAGGGAGGGTGGAAGGTGATTGGTTTGTAGTTTTGAATAAGGTGAGAGAAGGTCTTGCTGAGAAGGAGACCTTGGAACAAAGACTTGAAGGAACTAGGGGGAAGGAACAAGGAAAGTAATTGGGAGAAGTATGTTCCATGCAGAGGGAACAGCATGTGCCAGGAACAGCAAGGAGACCAAGGTGGCTAAAGCAGAGGGAGCGAGGGGGCAAGCAGCAGGAGATTAACCACTCCACATTCTTGAATGATGCCTTGGTGGCTATAAAATTAGACTATCTTCTTTTGTTGTTTTTCATGGGCAGAGTCTTGGTAAGCATTTATCTTCTGCATGGATAGCAAGTCAGTCGTCTCAAATTCCATGCCCTCCATGGTCTTCTCATGCTTTACAGAACCTGGAAGTACTCATTAATCAAGAGCATCCGCCTGAAGGATTGGTTTCCACCCTGTTAAAGAAGCTTCCAGAGCTAATGCTCAAGATGAGGTTAAGTCTTTAATCTAGATCACACCATTCTTTGGAGACCTTCGCTTCAGCTCAGGATGAGCCTTTGGCCCAATCAACACCCGAGACACACCTTACAGTCAGCCTACAAGTTCAACTTTTACCACAACACAACTTCAAAACTGTCTTTGGTCTTCTTTTTTCCCTCCTCGGAACTAGTTCCTGAATTAGAAGAATCCTCACCCCTACCTTTCCGCATTCGGTGTCTCAGGGCAAGTCCAAATACAATAAAATGGAAAATGCTAAATCTGTAAACCATTTCTTTGTGATTTTTGCCCAAATTTCATCATACCCTATGCATGGGGTACAGATGCATGTATTTTTACGCCCTGCACAAACTCTTTGGGTTCCGGTGTTTTGCCACTTACTGGCTGTGCGTGACCTTGAGCAAGTGACCTAAGCTCTCTGTGCCTCAGTCCCCTCAAATGAAAAAAAAAGGGGACAGATGTGCCTACTTAGGGTGATTTAGGAGGTTTCAGAGAGTAAATATATATATGGTAGCCCCCTCCGATCCACAGGAGTTATGCTCCGATACCCCAAGGGATGCCAGAAGCCACAAATATACCAAACCCTATCTACACCGTGTTTTTTCCTACACGTGCAAACCCCTGATAAAGTGTAATATATAAATGAGGCACAGGGAGAAATTAACAAATGACTAATAATTAAACAGGACAACGATACGAATATACTGTCATGAAGGTTATGTGAATGTGCTCTCTCTCAAAACACCTATCGTGCCGTACCCACCCTTCTTCTTGTGACGGTGTGAGATTATACGATGTGACCAGATGCAGTGCGGTGGCCAGCGCAGGCGCTGTGATGTCGCATGAGGCTACTGCTGATGCTCTGACCAGGTGTCAGAAGGAAAATCATCGGCTTCCAAATTGTGGATGACCTCAGGTACCGCAAAGTGCAGAAAGGAGACCGCGGACACCGGGAACCACGGCAGTTCCTTAGATTAGCGTCTGGTCTCCGGCAGACGCTATCAATATTCACGAATTGATTATTGTCATTGATTGTTGTCATTGCCATCATTATTTTCTTCTTCTGGAGAATTGCTCAAAGGGCAGGGACACATGAGGTGCTACAAAACACCCACCTAAATTAATGGGACGGGTACATCAAAGAATGAGAAAAATTGACTGTGTCCTGTGTCTCCTATTGACATAATAGTGATGCAGCATTGACTTAAATCATTAGTACGGATGTTCCTGCTTTCAGGTAATCGATAATGGCTCCTTAAGAGGCAAAATATCTATATTCCTTTTTTTATTATTATGGAGGGGCGTGGCCTCAGAAGGTACTTCTTCTTTTTTTTTTTTTAATCCTTATTTATTTTTGAGAGAGACAGACAGAGTGCGAGCAGGGGAGGGGCAGAGAGAGAGAGAGAGAGAGAGAGAGAGAGGGAGACACAGAATCCAAAGCAGGCTCCAGGATCCGAGCAGTCAGCACAGAGCCCAAGACAGGGCTTGAACCCATGAACTCATGAGATCATGACCTGAGCCAAAGTCGGACACTTTGCCAACTGAGCCACCCAAGTGCCCCAGAAGGCATTTCTAAGAATGGTTGTCACTTTGTAACACCCTGTGGTAATAACCACAATAGCAGCCGTGTGAAGGGTGATTGCTCAGTGTCAGTCATGTTATGTATACTATTTCATTAGTTTTCAGGATAATCCCAACAGGGATGTTATCACCGCCCTTATTTTACAGTTGAAGAAGCTGAAACTCAGAGAAATTCAGTCACAGCTGGTGGGCGACAGAGCGGAATTCAAATCAAGAGCTCTAGTCTCCCACACCTGGCCCCTTGCATCTAGAATCTTGATTGCAAAGTTAGTTATGAAATTACCGAACAATGGTTCAGACTTTCAGTTGGAAGCCGCCCCCAGCTTCCGAGGCTGCTTCACCAGCAGAGGGAGGGCAATTCACCAAGTGTTTCCAGAAAAGTGTGCAGGCTATAGCAAGTGAGTGGAAATCATGGGTCCTTGAGCTTATGATTAGGAAATTTAAATAATCTAAGGGAAGAGATCAAGGTTGAGGGAAAATAGTAAGTATAATAATGAACATTATACTCATTAAACATTCGTATGCCCCTGCAGCGCACAGATGTTCAAAAAACAAATAAAGAGAGTCCCTGGCAAGATCTCCTTAACAGATAGTGTAGTGTGGTTACATCCATTCCCAGCCGACACATTACCCTTCGGTGTGCGTGCTACAGAAATCACCGGTAGGAATTAAGGTCTCGGGCTGAAATGAAGCCACCCAGCCGTCAGTCAAAACGAGGGACCCCGCCAGACGACTCGGTGCCACCCGCCTCTGCCCATCAGAGATGATCTGTCTTCCTTAGAAAGTCAGCAGGATCAGAACGGATTGTTTTAAACGCTTCTGCAACTTTGATGTGACATTTTTTCCACGGGATCCAGTCTTGTCGCCTTGCACTTGATCGGTGTTGGCAAACCCCTTAGGTTTATTAGCAGGTGGTGTTGACAGGTTAATTGCAGGAGGAAATGAGCACACATCAGAGGCCGCGGTAATCGCACTCACTTGCAATCACCTTTCATTGTAAATGATCTGATACAGCTTGTCATTCACCTCTGGGGCTAAGGGTTTGAACAATAAGGAAGGTCCGCGCAACTCAGGCCTCTTAGCCTGGCTGGGAGTCTAGCCCTGTGTCTTTGCTAGAAACTTGGCAAAGACTAATTTGAATGTATAAAATATTAAAGAGAACTGGCACACAGCATATTCCTTTCCTGAGGCTGCCGTAACAAAGTGCCACAAGCTGAGTGGCTTAAGCCTCACTTTTTTAATTTATTTATTCTGAGAGAGAGAGAGAGAGAGAGAGAGAGAGCAGGGGAGGGGCAGAAAGAAAGGGGGACAGGGGATCCCAAGCAGGCTCTGCACCATCAGCCCAGAGCCCGATGTGGGGCTGGAACTCACGAACTGTGAGATCATGACCTGAGTCGAAATCAGGAGTCGGACGGATGCTTAATCGGCTGAGCCGCCCAGGGGCCCCAAACCTCACACATTTACCCTCTCGCAGGTCTGGAGGCGAGAATTCTCAACTCAAGGTGTTGGCAAGGCCATGCTTCTTCTAAAAGCGTCTGTGTCCAAATTTCCATTTTTTTTATAAGGACATCATCCATCACATTGGGTTAGGACCTACCTCGGTGACCTTATTTTAACTTGAATACCTCCGGAAAGACTCTGTGTCCAAATAAAGTCACATTCTGAGGTCCTTGAGGTTCAGACTTCGATACAGGAATTTGGGGTGAGACACAAGTCAACCCATAACACACTGTGACTATCATGATGGCTCTAGCAGCCGAGGTGGCTGAGGGAAGGAGGCAGGTACCTCGTTGTATGGTCAAATGGGCTCAGGGTCGTGCAGACCTGGATAAGAGTCCTGACCTGGTCACCTGTGAGATGGGGCCTTCAAGAAAATACTTGTATTAATTGCTGAAAGGTAGGTCGTAACTGAGTACCTTGCAAAGTGTGATCCTTTAAAAGTACATTTATTTTATATGTGTAACAAATACGTAGTTTACAAATATTATTTTATAAAATCCTTCTAACAACCCTAGGGGGTAGATACGCTTGCCACACGGGAGGCAAACCAAAATTAAGTAACTCACCCTCAGCCACACAAGTAGCAAGAGGCAGGGCCTGGCCCAAGACCTAAGGACTTAACTCGCACTCTCTCTTCTGCTTATCAACACCAGGGCAGTGGCCCCCATTCCACGCAGGAGGTCATGCCCCACTTCCCCTTGCTCAACATAGTTGGCGGGCTTCCCATCTGACTCGGAGGGAAAGTCAGGGTCCTGACCGCAGCCTAGGAGGTTGTCAGAGATCTCACCCCCGCCCGCTTGTGACTCATCTGCTGTCACTTCCCCCTCATCACTTCCGCTCCTGCCAAACTACTCTTCCTGAACACTTAGGCACTCTCCGACCCAGCCCTTTGCCTTTGCCTTTCCCTCTGGCTGTAATGCTTTTCCCGATACAGCTTCTATAGGACGTGCTTGAGTCCCTTGCCCAGAAAGCATCCAACTGTGTGCCTGGCCACTCTCTCTGCACCTGATACCATTTGTTTTCCTTCACGTTGCTTATGGCCACCTGACATAATATGTTTATTGCTTGTTTGCATGTTGCTTTTCTCTCTGACCGCCAGGGCTTCTGAAGAGAGAGTCTCTGTTTATTCACCGCTGTGATCCCAGGGCTTTGTGACTGGGTACATAAGTCAACGGCTTGGGTGATCACCACCAGGCTTGATCAGGCTTAATACATAACAGTGGTGATTTTGTTTTTTAAATGCAGAAACCAAAAGCCATTGAAAGGGGCACAGAATTGGGTTGAGAACAAAATGATTTGGGCTGGGGGAGTTCTTTTCTTAATATTGAGGAGGATGTGCAGGCACTGAAATTCACCATGCGTCAGGCTTTCCAAAATGTACTTGGGCACAGAGCCCGGCATATAGGAAGCACTCAGTGGCTAGGGGTTGAGGAAGAAAGAACACGAGGAGAAAGAGCTAGAAAGGGAAGAACATGGGGGGAAGGAGAAGGGAAGGCCAGCAAAGGAGAAAGAAGGGGAAGGGAAGCAGCCTGCTTTGTGCTGGCAACGAAGACGAAAAGTCAGGGCGGGCTCACGAGAAGCCCACTGTCTGGAAACCGGGGAGGTGCCCGTGATAAAAGCTACAGCATGACAAAGCCACTCTACTTTTCTGCCGATCTGGTCGTCTGCATGGCCCTGAGTGCCTCCCTTATTCATTTCTCCTTTATGCAGAGAAAGGATTTTCTCGGAGCCACTGAATGCCACGTTTCTACGCCAGGGGGGCACCCAAGATCAGCAGCGAAACTCCTTAGACGTGCGGTCACGTCCGGAGGCACTTTTTGTCCTTGGTGACACAGGGCAGTTCACTCAGCCTCGTGTCAATTCGTTTTGTCACTGGCTTGCGAAAGTCGAGATAAATTATTTTCTGATGGGCTTTTTTTTGGTCTCTTCCTGCCGTTCTCAGCAAAGGGAAACAATAGCTTGCTAGTGACTCTGAGTCTCTGTCACCCCTATAATAATAAACTACCACACTGAAAGTCTAGCAGAGGCAAACTCACTCCGCGGGAAGTGCATTTTGGCTTGCAATTCCAAATGTTTAGAAGAAAAATGGGCCAAGCCCAGGTCAGAGCGTCTATGACCAATAAAAACCCTGCCAGCTGCCACCCTTCACTGGTCTGAAACAAGAGCCGACATTTAACGGGTAATCGTGCTGCAGGGATCCTTCCTTAACCCGACCCCAGCATTCTCTTGTGGAATGTCCTTATCAGCATGAAAAGTCACCGCATTCCATACAGATCTTTCTAGCACAGGGAGTGTGAAGCGAAGTTACTATATAAGGTTATGTCCAGCCGCCAAAGGGCCACTTTCAGTGACAAAGCTTCATGTCTCAGACCGTTCTTCCCCAGCCCCCAGCCCCCCGCAACAAACCGAGAGCAAGAGGGAGAAACTTCTTGGATGAGATCGTTTGGAAGCTGGACCACAAAATGCAGAAATAGGCTGCTGTTAATGACAGCTGACGATAATATGCATTCGACATCTGAAAATACGTGCCCTTTTTTGGCATCTGGAGAGCCAGCTCTTCGGGGTCATGGTTCACAAAGGTACATTTCACGGATTGCGCAATTCAGGAATGCACATATGCACATTCACGGTAGAGATGTGGGAGGGTCCCCCGATGATTACTTTGTTTTCAGAAAATTGAAAGAGGAATGAGTTCTGATTTCTAGGTAATTTTCTAGCAACTAACTTTTCTTGTGAATTCAAGGTTCACACTGTAGAGGATGGCTGGAGGGAGGGGAGAGAGACAGGCAGCATCCATTGCATTTGATGTAGGTTATGGAGTGGAATACATCTACCTTCCATGGGATATGCATTTGCATATTCTGGGAATGTACCAACTCCTCTGTTTACTCAACCAACGCTGATCTGCCCCATTCTCTGCTGCTATGAAACGTTTGGAAAGAAAAAAAGAGGTCAGCAAAAGTGATCCAGAAACGCCCTAAATAAATTGTGAGGGATAATTAAGAGGTGACAATAATACCCACAACAATCAATAATTTTGCATCCCTGAAAACGTAGCCAGAAAATAAGAAATGCAAATGCCCTCCGAGTTATTAAATAGAATAAATCTCTCAAGACGCGGAGGAAAAGATTTTCTCTATAATATAACGGGGAGGAACTTAGCATGTCTAAATCCACAGGGCTTCCATTTCCTTCGCTGCTGTGGCCTACAGCTTAGAAACTTTTGCTTAGCCCTGCACGTAGGCATGTTGCAGCAAAGATTTGCAAAAACCACTTTTACCCAACACCAACATCACCCTCGGAGATAAGAAAGTGCATACAGAAACGACTATGCTATGTTTAGGAGTTACAGGAACGACCTGACCAGAGTCCTGTTCTCAAAGATCAACTCGACCAAGGACAAAGAAGTTACACCACCTTCCTCAGACGTCTACAGATGTCAGCACCTTTGGACTCCAACCCCCTTCCGATTCCCCCTTTTGCTAACACAAAAGAAGCTCAAATTCCGTGCCTAGTCGAGGTGATTCTTTGGAGTAATGGTCTGCCACCTCTTTGGTTTGTTGGCTTTCCCAATAAAATAACTTTCCTTGCCCCAACATCTTTCCTCTTGACTTATTTATTGGCCTGTGGTGGGGCAAGTCAAATGAGCTTGGGCTTGGTTACAAGAGAAGAGAATAGAAAATCAAAATCACCCCTGTCATATTTAAAATTGTTTCAAATTTTTTTTGCTGTTAGGCAATACTAGAAGATATGGATTTAGATCAAAGTGCTTTTCCAAATCATAAGAATTATAGAATTATAGAAACCATTTTGGTTTCCTAAGTGTAGAGGGCATGGTCTTCGGTGGAACTCATTTGGTTTTCTTCCCATTTCCTTTCATTCTCAAAGTCAGCAAAAGATTACTTTCGTGAGCCCTCCCTCCACATGCATAATCATAAAACCAACCTCTAAACACATCGTAGAGAGGAGGCAATTAGGAAACCTGTTTTTAAAAGTAACTTCTCACATTGGATCTACATAAGAATTATTTTCTATCTCCACAAACTAAGTTTCCTTCACGTCACCATTAGTGAAAGCAAAACATGATGAAAATTATCCCAAGAATATAGGATTCATCGTGCAGAACTGGGATCAACAGGGAAGAAAAGGTGATCAGAGAAGTCTCTTAGCGAATTCTCCCCAAGTCATTGGTGAAAATAGAAATTATGTGCATTGGAATCCAAGGCATTCATCTTGGGAATCTCCAATACGACAGACCATGCCTTATACACATTCAAAACATATTCAATTAGTTCTGAATCTGTTTAAATGAGTAGAAATGAACTTCTACTGGGGGCGGGGGGAAGCATATGCTTGGAAATACCCAGATTCAGATAAGAACGTGCAAAAGCCTAGATGAGTAAACCAAGGTTTACTGACCATCTGTCTACTAGATACCTACTTCTTTAAGGTATATAAATCGCAAGGCCCCCAAAGTATGATGGTCAACTAATGTAATCAGTGGTTTGGTATTGACTTCTATGTTTATATCGCTCAGTCTGAGCTAGGCATGCGTTAGGTAAGGTTGTTATGCCAAGGAATAGGAGTTTCCTGACGTGCCCATCTTATGCCAAGACATTTTTGAGGGGGTTATTAAACGATAGTAATATTATCAAGTAGAATACAGAAGTCAGAGGAATTTTTAAATAAAACAAAAAGAATTCATAGCAATTTCAGGCATGAGGCAGAGTTTGGGGGGTCATGTGTTCATTCTCTTTGGTCTGACGGAGTCTTTGGTAGAAAGTGTAAGAAGCGTATCTCTGGGTAAACTTTCAATGGATCTGGAACCCTCGGTAGAAATATATGCCAGATGCCTAGAAAGAGCGAGACCACATAACAGTTTTTCTAGACTCTGGGTTCTAGACTTCCTCAGAGCTCACCACCCATTTGTGTTGAACTGAGCCCACTTCATTCTTGTGGAGTCTTGGTGTTATGGACGGAAACGTTTGTGTCTCTCCCAAGTTCCTATGTTGAGCCCCTAATCCCTAACGTTGGGCGTGATGGTATTTGGAGGTGAAAACTTTGGAAGGTGGTTAGATGATAACAGAGCCCTTCTGTTGGGGTTAGTGTCTTTATCCTAAGAGATAAGACAGGGTTTGCTTTCTTGTTCTCGCTCCCTGCCATGAGAAGGCACAACATGAAGACAGCCATCTGCAAACCAGGGAGAGGTTCTGACCGGAGCCCTGGCATACTGGCACCCTGATCTCTGACTTCGGGCTTCCAGAACCATGAGAAACAAATTTCTGTGCTTAAGGCTGCCCAGTCTGTGGTAATCTGTTAGAGCAGCCGGAACTGACCCAGACACTTGGTCTCCAACATTCTTCCCTCTTCTTCCCCGTCTCGTGCTTTGGCTTCAGAATTGGATTTGGGACTCTCCACCTTTGACCATCCTCCCTACTCTGTGTATGTTGAAGGTAAATAGGTTCCCGTGTCTTGCCATAGTCAGTCCAGTCCCCAACCTACCTGAGAATGGTGATAAGACAGCACAGCACTGATGTAGGGAAGCGAAGGTTGGGCTCTGCCCTGGCAAATCTACCAGAAGGGCCAAATGTGTCCTATATACGGGTTTTATAATTTCCACTCAAATATCTGGATACAGTATGCTCAAATTGTTGTGTAATGTGGAAAAAGGCAAAACTTCTGTTAAAAACAAAAATGGTGAGTTTATTCACCCTGAAAAGGCAGGAATGTGTTTACATCGAATTTTCTTTGGGTCTCTCCAAGTGCTGCTTTTAAATAGTCACTATCTTCAAATGTGCCCCTTAGGGTAGGAAGGGAACTAACATTCACGGATTTCCACCACACTGTGCCAGGAATTAAGCACCGTCTTAAGATACATGCTATATTAATATGTCTGTATTAATACATACTAATATGATACATACTATAATAGTATCACCAAGGGTTATTTTTAGCACCATCTCACAGATGAGTAAACTGAAGACCAAAAAAGACTCAAGTCCAGTTCTTTCTGGCTCCAAAGTCTGAATCCATGGTCTTTCTACATTATATTGCCTCTCAAAAGACATCATCCCTTTTTTTTTTTCATGCCCAACACAGGCTCGAACTCACCATCCTGAGATCGAGACCTGAGATCAAGAGTCAGGTGCTAACCAACTGAGCCACCCGGACACCCCTCCAAAGACATCACTCTTAAGTTTGCTCCAGTTCCCAGGTGAGACTTAAAAGCTTTAAAAAATCAATCCTCTGCCTCTGCATCTCACGTGACGCAGAAATCCCCCTGCAGTGTCCAGATTACTTAGCCTCCTTAACATTCCTTAGGCTTGGGATACCTCTGTCAACAGAGAGCTCACTACCTTAAGAGACAGTCCATTCCACCATCTGGCAGCTCCAATTGGTTCTGGTAAGTTGATTCCACTCAATATTTGTGCAAACCCATTAAGGACTATGGGCTTAGGAAACAAGAGGAATAAGGGAATGTAATTTTTTGGTGATATTTACAGCTGGATGACGGATTCTGAATTTTAAATAGATTTTTTTAATAGACTTGTTCTTTAGCTGAATTCTGTGTTCCTGAATTGTTGACAATCTTGGCATGTCTTCTCAGACCCCCCAAGACTAGGTTAGGGGTGTCTTTACGTGCTTGCACAGCATCAAAGACCAGCACCCATCACAGTTCATAGCGCACCAGGTGAACGCTGACACTTTAAGATCTGTCACCTGGGGCGTCTGTGAGGCGTGCAACTCTTGATCTCAGAGTCATGAGTTCAAGCCCCAGTCAGTTAAGCGCCTGACTCTTGGTTTAGGCTCAAGTCATGATCTCACAGTTTTGTGAGTTCGAGCCCCACGTCAGGCTCTGTGCTAGCAGTAAGGACCCTTTTTGGGATTCTCTCTCTCTCTCTCTCTCTCTCTCTCTCTCTCTCTCTTTCTCTCCTTGCCCCTCCCCTGCTCATGGTGTCTCTGTCTCTCGCAAATTAAATACACAGACTTTAAAAGAACAAAACAAGACAAAAAACCTTTGCCTAGACTAGTCCAAGGTTTCAAAAAATAATAAAAAGAAGGTTGAACTAAAATCTCTGTCACTCTTCCATTTTACTACAACCATCCTTGAATGCAAAGAGCTGAGTTTGATTCTTTTTTGTCGAAGACCTAGCCCCATCTGGCAGATAGTAGGGACAAAAAAAAACTTTTGTTGGAGGAATGAATATACCTCTTCTCTTCACTAAGTTAACCATTCCAATTTATTTGTGAAATCCCGTTTTGAGACCACGCCCACCCCCACCCCCACCTTCTTTGGATTATCTCTAGCTCCTTAAAAAGATGGAGGCCAGTCCTGAGAAAATCACTTTAACCATGACCCATGACCTGATGAAGTGCACTGTGTTATCTCCTGCTGGGGACACCAACCTACCCTTCCAAGGTGATGGAGTTTTGCTTAGTTTCCAGCGCACTCTGCGGGATCCAGTGAGTTCACAGTACTCGTCGTGATGATTGTGAATTATGAGCAAGACGGATAGCGGACAGGGATGAGGCGGATGGCACGCTTTCGGATTGGTAGGCCCCCTCCTGTGCCTTTCTGTTGTAGATGTTGAGGATGATCCTTTATTACTCATAACGTTTGTTATTTGAACCACGAAGATGATAGAGTATTCTGAAATGCCATGGACAATAAGTAATCACGGTTTTGTTAACTGTTACAAAGCATGAGTACTTCTTCGAGCTCAGGGACGATTTCTGGTCATCTTTGTCCTCCAGCAGCGTGACTGCCACGGGCAAAGATATCCAGGTGTTGACCACGTCTCACAACCTCTATTGTAACATCCTGGCTGGGAACCATCATCATCTCGCCCCTGTGTGAATACAACAACTTCTTAATTGGTCTCCTTGTTACTGCCATTCATTGGCCTCTGTGATGATTAATTTTATACACCAAATTGGCTGGGCCACAGTACCCGGGAAGTATTTGGGCATTTGGTCAGGCAGTATTCTAGATTTTCCATGCAGGTAATGTTTGGATGAGATTAACATTTAAATCAGTAGGCTTGGGGCGCCTGGGTGGCGCAGTCGGTTAAGTGTCCGACTTCAGCCAGGTCACGATCTCGCGGTCCGTGAGTTCGAGCC
>NW_024412467.1:14094778-14210520 GCF_014898765.1 Herpailurus yagouaroundi
TCTCTAGTCGATCCGTGTCGTGGCAAATGGCAAGATTTCATCCTTTTTGTGGCTGAGCGATATTCTATTTTACATATATATTTATATGCATATGTATTTAGATATGTATGTGTATGTGTGTGTACGTGTGTGTGTATACACCACATCTTCTTAATCCACACATCAGATAACGGACATCTGGGCTGCTTCCCCATCTTGGCGATTGTACATAATGTTATAAGGAACATAGGGATACTTCTATCTTTTTGAGTTAGTGTTCTCATATTCTTTGGGTAAATGTCCAGTAGTGTAATTGCTGGATCATAGGATAGTTCTGGTTTTAACTTTTTGAAGAACATCCATACTGTCTTCCAGAGTGGCTGCACCGGTTTACATTCAGTGCAAGAGGGTTCCTTTTTTTTCTCCACGTCCTCACCGACACCTGCTGTTTCTTGTGTTGCTGATTTTAGCCATTCTGACGGGTGTGAGGTGATAACTCATGGTAGTTTTGATTTGTATTTCCCTGACGATCAGTGATGATGAGCATCTTCTCATATGTGTGTTGGTCATCTGTATGTCTTCTTTGGAAAAATGTCTATTCGTGGCTTCTGCCCAGTTTTAATTGGATTATTTGTTTTTTGGGGTATTGAGTTGTAGACGTTCTTTATATATTTTGGATACTAACCCTTCAATGGATATGTCATTTGTAAACACGTTCTTTCATTCAGTAGGTTGTCTTGTAGTTTTGCTGATTGTTTCCTTTGCTGCACAGAAAACTTTTATTTTGATGTAGTTTAAATGGTTTATTTTTGCTTTTGTTTCCCTTGCCTCAGGAGACACATCTAGAAAGAAGTTTCTATGGACCATGTCAAAGAGCTTACTGCCTATGCTCTTCTCTAGGATTTTTATGGTTTCAGGAAAAGGACCCTACTTTAGACTGCATGGTTAGGGGGTGCTCTCTCTGATTAATGACCACCATTACTGAGATAATGAGGGAGAGAGGGAGCCAGCCAGATAGAGGTGGCAGAAAAGATCCACCGACAGAGAGCAAGCAAGCACAGACACTCCTAGGGGCGATAACTGACGTTGTTAACTCCCAAATAAGCCATCACTTCTTTAACGATAAAAAACTCATGTATTAGAATGTAGTAAAAGCAGATTCAATATATATTTTGGTCTGTTTTTACGCTCCATCGTCTTGCTCCCTTATAGGGATATATATTTGCCAATAATAACATATTTTAATTATTCTTCATAATATTTGGCAGGGATAGGCACCTTTCATTATTCTTTCTTCAGAATCTACTTGGTTATTTTTCCACTACACTTAAAATTACTTCATACAATTGCAAAAGTAATTTCCTCTGGTGTTTCTATTGAGATCACATCAAACTTATGATTTAATTTTGAGGCAATTGAACTTTACACTATTGAATCATCCTACCCACGAATAGAGTACATCTCTCCATTTGGACAGGTATTGTTTTTAATTATTCAGTAGTATTTGAAAGATTTCTTTATAAAGATCTACTACATTTCTTATTCTCCTTATTTCTTGCAATTTTACAGGCATTACAGTGATTTTTCTAATAGATTTTCTAACTGATTTCTTGTATAAGTAGTTAATTGATTTTAATATGAACTTCATAGCTTATGGAAGTTCATTTATTGTTTTTAGGGTTTCCAGATAGACAAATCATAGAATCTATAAATGTCAATATGTTTCCTTCATCTCCTCCTAGTTTTTACTTCTCATTTCTTTTTTCTGCCTAAATGTACTTATTCTTCAGAATAGCATTAAACAATGGCGATGATTCTGGACACTCATATGTTTGTGACGAACGTATCCATCTAGGGGCATCTGGCTGGCTCAGTCCATACAGCAGGTGGCTCTTGATATCAAGATGGTAAGGTTCAAACCCCCACCTTGGGTACAGAGATTACTTAGCCAATACCGTCATAGAATGTAGGAAAATGACACAATGCATTTTCATGTTGGTAACACCGTGGTAAAATTTGGAGCTATCCCTGGTACAAACCCCACTTGGTTGTGGTGTGTATTCTTTAAAGATGGACCTTGACCTTATTAACTACTATTTTATTTATGACTTTTTTAAGTGTATTCATTTTTGAGAGAGAGAGAGAGAGCATGAGTGGGAGAGGGGCAGAGAGAGAGGGACAGAGGATCTGAAGCAGGTTCTGCACCGACAGAAGGGAGCTCATGTGGGGCTCAAAACCACAAACTGTGAGGTCATGACCTGAGCCACAGTTGGACCCTTACCTGGCTGAGCCACCCAGGCGCCCCTTGTTTATGACTTTCATCTTGCTTTCATAAGGTATATCTGTTATCAGTGATAAGCTAGTTTCAAAAAACTTAGACAAAAAAGTTTTTCCTCAATGCTATGAAATAGTTTAATGATGTGAAAATTGTATGTCCTCCAAATTTTGGTAGAATTCAACCTCAAAACTAACGGGGCTTGAAACATTTTTGCTGGAAAGCTGACTCGTTAACAACTTCGAAAGGTTTTAACCTGTGGTAATCGGCCTGTCTTCATTTTCTAACATTCCTAGGATCAGTCTTGGTGGTTTTGTTATTACAGAAAATAATGAATTTGTCCAGACTTTCAAATTTATTTTCACAGAGTGAGACAAAACTTTTGTGTTTCAGTTTCTTTACTATTTGTGGTTATTTCTGTCAGTTTTTTTGCATGTGTATTCCTTCTTTTATAGATAGCATTTTTTTTTCTCTCTTTCAAAAGGCTAGTTTTTGGTTCATTTTTTCCATGACATTGCTGTTTTTTAATTGACTGATTTCCACTTTCACCTTTGTAACTTCTCTATATTGTTTCCTGCTGGTTTGTACTATTTTTCTAATTTCTTGAGGTTAAGTAGAATTGTTGGGTGCTTAACAGATTTATCATTATCACGCAAGCTTGGAGAACTTTCTTTAATATTTTCCGTTAAGGGCTAGTGACATATGCTCTCAACTTTTTTTTTTTTAATTTTTTTTTCAACGTTTATTTATTTTTGGGACAGAGAGAGACAGAGCATGAACAGGGGAGGGGCAGAGAGAGAGGGAGACACAGAATCGGAAACAGGCTCCAGGCTCTGAGCCATCAGCCCAGAGCCCGACGCGGGGCTCGAACTCACGGACCGCGAGATCGTGACCTGGCTGAAGTCGGACGCTTAACCGACTGCGCCACCCAGGCGCCCCTATGCTCTCAACTTTTAACTGAAAATGTCTTAAACTTTATTTTTGAAGTATAATTCTTCTGGATACAGAATTCTAGGTTGAAAATTTTCTTCTTTCAACCCTTTAAAGATGCCAGTTCTTGGGGCATCTGGAAGGCTCAGATGGTTAAGTGGTCAACTTTGGCTCAGGTCATGATCTCACAGTGTGTGAGTTCAAGCCCCGCCTCGGGCCCTGTGTTGACAGCTCTGAGCCTGGAGCTTGCTTCAGATTCTCTCTCTCTCTCTCTCTCTCTCTCTCTCTCTTCCCCTCTCCCACTTGCTTGCTCTTTGTCTCTCAAAAAAATGAATAAATGTTAAAAAGATTAAAAAAATTAAGATGCCAGTTCTTGGTAGGCTATCTCATACTGTTTTTAATGAGAAGTTAATAGTCATTCTTACCTTTGGAAAAATTTCAGCCATTATAATGTTTCTGATTTTTTTCTCTACCTTCAACTCTCTCTATGTTCTTCTGTGGCTCTAGTTATACATATGTTTTATGCTTGATATGTCTCATGGGTCACTTCATTTGTAAATCTTTTTCCATGTTCAAATTTAGGTTTTCTGTTCCCCTCCATTAAACTTACTGTTCCCTCCTGCATTTTCCTATCTGCTGTTCAACTCACCTAGTGAATGTCTCATTTCCGATTTGTTTTTCGTTCCAGATTTTCCATGAATTAAATTTTTATGGTTTTGATTTCTCTGCTGAAATATCCTCTCTCTTCCCTCAGTGTGTTTATGCTTTCCTTTTAATCCTCAAACAGATTTATAATACTCTTTGGAAGTTTTTATTCATAATTCCACCATCTGAGTCATCTCAGATCTGTTTCTGTTGACTTGTTTTGCTCCCGGTTATGGGTCACATTTTCTTGCTTCTTTGTATGTCTAGGGACCCTGTATTGCACGTTCGATAATGAAGCCGCTATGCTGCATAGAGTCCGGATTGTGTTTCATCCCTTTAAATAACGTTGAGCTTTATTCTGACAGGCAGTTAATTGACTGATGAATGAACATGACTTTGGCTTCACTAAGATGGCTCTAGCATGGCACTTACTCTATGGTTAGTCTAGCCCTACTGTGTGTGTGTGTTTTTTTAAAACAATCCAATGATTTTAGTACATTTATAGAATGTGTCACCACCACCACAGTCCAATTTAAGAACATTCTCATCATCCCCACATGCTCCTTTGTGCCATTTACAGTTAATTAAAGTTTCTATCTTCAGTCCTAGGCAGACACTGACCTGCTTTCTGACTATAAATTTGCCTTTTCTAGACATTGCATATAAATCCAATGGTTTTTGTATCTGGCATCTTTCACTTAGCGCATTTTTAGCTTCGGACATTTTATAGCATGCATCAACAACTCGTTCCTTTCAATTGCTGAACGCACCATTTCCCTGTATCCATTTAGGTTTATTCCATCACCAACTGATGGACATTTAGATTGTTTCTTTTTTTTTTTTTTTTTTGGCTATTATAAATAATGCTGCTGTGAACACTCATGTACAAGTCTTTATGAAGACCTATGTCTTTACTGGTCTTGGGTAGATTTCTAGAAGTGGATTTGCTAGGTTGAATGGTAAATTTACGTTTAACCCTTTAAGAAACTGCCAGAATGTTACCTGAAGTAGCTGTACCGTCTTCATTCCCACAAGAATACATGAGGTTTCCTGGTTCTCCACATCTTTGTCAACACTTAGTAGTATCTGACTTCTTACCACAGTCGTTTCAGCGTGTATGTAGTGCTAGGTCACTATTGTTTTTTGGTTTTGTTTGGTTTTGTTAATGTTTATTTATTTTGAGAAAGAGAGAGTGAGCAGGGGAGGGGAAGAGAGAGAGGGAGACACAGAATCTGAAGCAGACTCCAGGCTCCGAGCCATCAGCACAGAGCCCGATGCAGGGCTCGAATCCATGAACCGTGGGATCATGACCTGAGCCAGAGTCGGAAGCCCAACAGACTGAGTCGCCCAGGCGTCCCTAGATCGCTATTGTTTTAACACACATTCCCCTAACGGCTAATGATAGTGAGCAAATTTCCATGTACTTATTAGCCATTCATCTATCTTTGTAAAATAAAATGTGCATTCGAACACTATGCTCACTCTTTAGTTCAGTTGTTAGCCTGCTTTTTTTTTTTTTTTAGTTATTATTTTAATTCCAGTTAGTTAACGTACAGTGTAATATTAGTTTCAGGTGTACCGTATAGTGATTCAACACTGCCATACAACACCTGGGGCTCGTCATGATCTCCCTCACCTAGTTAACTTCATAACCCCAAACTCCTACCCTCTGGTAACCAAAAGCTTGTTCTATAAAGTTATGAGTCTGTTTCTTGGTTTGTCTCTTTCTCTCTCTTTCTCCCTTTTTCATTTTCTCCCTTTGCTCATGTGTTCTGGTTCTTACATTCCACATATGAGTGAAATCGTGTAGTATTTGTCTTGCTCTGACTTATTTCACTTAGCATCATACTCTCTAGCCCCACAAATTACCGTGGTCTTAGAAGCCCTGATCTCTTGACATTTGTTTCCTCCACTAAGCAAAACCACTGCTCTCAATCTGGGTTAACTTCCTTGTCCTATAGTTTGGAAAGTGCCCCAGGCAGAAAGCTGAAGTGAATAGAGGAGATATCTGCATTCATGTGTTTTCCTTCTTTTAAGAACAGAAGACCTGCCTGGTATATGGTCTGATGTCTGAAAACAGCTAGTTCATATCTTTTGTGTTTTAGGTAGCTAAATCCAATAGCTGTTATATGGTCATGTCCATAACCAAAAGTTCCATCTTTATTTCAGAATGTTTATGTATTTACTTTGGGGAGGGGAGGGGCAGAGAGAGGGAGAATCCCAAACAGGCTCCTTGCTGTCAGTGGGGAGCCTGACGTGGGGCTCAATCTCACGAACGGTGAGATCATGCCCTGAGCCCAGACCAAGAGTTGGATGCTTAACGGACTGAGTCACCAGGCACCCCAGAAGTTGCTTGTTTTTTAGCACCCAAATGGTTATCTCAGAAATTTTACTCTAAATGTATATATGTACGTGTGTGTGTGTTTATTTATTTAAACACACCTTAAACTAGTCTGAAGTTTTACAAAAACATTTTGAAGACCTCAACTGCTTTTCATTTTCAAACAAATAATGCTCTCTCCTGGGGAGATTTTTAATGTTTCCATACATTAATTTAATGTTTCCACACATCACTTTCCAGCTGAAGTTTTCACTGTTCTGGGACAACTAAGTAATGACTTACAAAAGCTTGGTTTTTTTTTTTTTTTTTTAGGTGAAGTTTAAACTTATGAATCTGGATTGTTTTTGTTTTGTTTTCTATTCTAACTGCTTCATAGAAACCGAAAATGCACGCTAAAAAAACCCTCTCCCTGAGAAAGCAGATTGATGCACAAAAGGGCTGCAGTTCACATTTAAGAGGCTATTAAAAAGGAAAATGGAAGAAACCATCAGTAGCCTCATTGATCTAATCATAATGCAATTAAAATGTAAATATAGTCTGCCAGAATGGGATTGTTTGTGAATGCCACATTAACAGATGGCAATGACTACAGATCAAAATACACTTTGTGTGCGGGTCTGGAATAGTGGAATGCAGAGAAGCGTGTTTGAGTCTGTACTTAGTGCGACGGATAAGGACATTTTTTTTTAACGTTTGTGCCAGATGTCACTACAGGGATTCATATCTAACCATTTTGCAGCTGGGGCGCCTGGGTGGCGCAGTCGGTTGAGCATCTGACTTCAGCCAGGTCACGATCTCGCGGTCCGTGAGTTCGAGCCCCACGTCGGGCTCTGGGCTGATGGCTCGGAGCCTGGAGCCTGTTTCCGATTCTGTGTCTCCCTCTCTCTCTGCCCCTCCCCCGTTCGTGCTCTGTCTCTCTCTGTCCCCAAAATAAATAAACGTTGAAAAAAAAAATGTTTTTAAACATTTTGCAGCTAACGTCCTACAAAATCCCAGATCAGCCCACAAAGTGGAGACAAGTCAGTCAAATTCTCAATACAGAGGCTTTGAGAGATTCCAAATTAGGATCTCGGCTAAAAAGACTTTGCCTAGCCTCTCCTGAAGCCAAACAAGAAAGACAATCCATGTCATTTCAACTGTCTGCAAGAAAAAATGACCTGATGGAATCCTAACTGTCCCATTTACATTCTGACAAATAACTCACCCTACCCACAAAGACTAGTTATCTATGTATGTATCCATTTTATTTATCATCTATCCGTCAATGCGTTCATATCACTAACATGATTTAGTCTAGCATGTCTGCCACTGTAATTTGTTAAAGCCGTTTGAGTTAATAACTTGAAATTCTTTATCATTTATTTTTGTTAGTGATTTATATTTCAAACTTTTTTCATTCACATGGAAAAATATAAGCATAGATTCTACCCTTTGTTTCGTAATCTCTAATCTCAAGGGGCGGGACAAAATTATTAAGATACAGTTAGTTTTGATTCATATCCCTATAGAGGAAATGTGTACTGTAATATAATTTTTAGTGGCGACTAGACAGGGTCCAAAAATGAGTTGAAATCACTGTCCAATAATTAAATGATCATATCTTGTAAATGTGAAACATGATGAAAGGTGGCAAAAAAGATTAGGAATCAGGAAATCTGAATTCTAATCCAAGCAGGACAAGATTAAATTAAGTGATTAAATCTTCGTTATCTCCATTATGTTTTTCATCTAAAACTAAGGGCTTTTATCGGAAAGATCACTGTGGAATGCATCTCCAAGAACTTCATTTTATGGCTTGCAACCCAGACGTTTGCACAGAATATTTAATAAGCACAAGAGGGTGCTGAAGCCAGCCCCGGAAGAGCCACACCTTTCAATACGCCTTTCCTTCTCTCTCTTTCCCTCCTTCCTTTTTCTCAGTGTGCTTTCTGAGCACGTAATGTATCTGATTGCTCCTGCAGAGGGCATTAAGATCAGTTCAAACCACAGCTTTGTTTTACCATTATTTATGAATCCACTAATTCTCAAGTTTTTCTGCTTTCCACAATGATTACAACTAGATTTGGTAGGCTTCTAACATTTCTTTTGTTTTCCTTTGGCTTAAAACTTGTCTGGAATTTTTTTAAAAAAACATTTCTCTTAGCTGTTCTTGTTGAAAGCACATTTTCTTTGTAATACATAAATCTTCCCTATTTGATGCTGGGGACAGTTACTATATATATATATATATATACACACACATTCAATATAATATAATATTATAATAGATAATATTACATTGCAGTTTGGTCTCTAGCATGATTCTTGTATCTCCACTTCCAAAAAATCAGATGACGCACACCCTTTCCTGAGTTACTCGGGAGGGTCACCATTTGAGCTGACACCACATCCCTGCAGGAAGCATTCACACAGTGTCACTCTCATTAGTAATCGCATAGAGTTTCTAATATTAGTAATGACATCTTTGCGTACAGCACTGTCTGTTTTGTTAGATGATTCTAATGCACGTCTTCACTGACTCTGCCTCTCAAAGCTCTTCCGAAGGGGGCATGGCGGGCACTCCTCTTTAAGAAGAAAGAAAAGGAAGATCAGAGAGAGTGAACCACAGCGACTACAAGTAATGGGATTGAGGGGAGAACCCACGTTCTACAGCCCCTGGTTCAGGACTCAGTCCAGGGGGCCATCTTGCCTCTCTGAAGAAACAGCCATTTCCTTCAGCCCTGAATGACAGTGAAAAATCTCACTGGACATCTCCATGAAAATACCTTGTTTCATATCAACTCACATGCGATCAGAACTCTTGCTCCTAGTTGGAAGAATGATAGATCTCAGAGTTGCCAATGATCTGCTAGCCTTCTGATTGGTACACTGATTGTGCTGTCTTTTTACTTCACATCCCTGAGGCGTGACATGAGGAAGCCATTTCAGAGAGTGATGTTTTATATATATATATTTTTTTGGCTTTTATTATTTTTTTTATTTACATAAAAGGCAAATTTCAAAGAATGGGGGGGGGGGGAAATGGTATTCCAATGTGATCCGATTTCCCTTTGACTTCCCTCCATGATGAGTTCCTAAAAACAGGTGTCCAAATTTCCAAATACCTGCTTTAATCTGCATTTGAAATGGTTTTTCTCTCTTGCATGGTTTCCGATCGTTAATACGGGAAGTGCTTGAGTTTGGGGCCCCATGTATGGGCTAATTCCCAAATCTTAAGGAGTTGGGAATAAATGACAAAATAATTGGATTATTATTCTGGGAATAATAACATGGGGATTATTATCTGGGGAATCAAGTTTTGGGAGAAGAGCTGTGAGGTATTCATCGTTTCTATATCTTGGTTTTCAATCTCGATCACAATCTCAGTCGTTTGGCAGGTAAAAAAGCAGCTTTTCTTTTTGCCAGGCTGTCTGGCAAAATACGTTGTCGTTATCCAAAGAGAAGAAAAGGATTTTAAGGTGAGTCATCAAGATGTTAGCTCCCATGTTTTATGACTTGAGAAGAACCAAATCTGCACTTTGACAAATATAAGCTCTTACCTTAACACACTTGGGTTAGCACAACGGCATCCAAAATAATATTCACATTTTCACATATTGACTTTAGTGAGGGAGTGCTTTGGCATTGGGGTATATTTTTGTTGGCTCGAGAATCTTCTGGAAGTCCCCAAATACTTTCTTTTGGATTACCTCAGTTCTTTTCTGCAATAACAGATTGGAGAAAGCTCACAAGCCAAGCTAAACATATGTACAATCAGAATCATAAAGTGGTCCGTCCATTTGGAGTATCAGCTCGTACCCTGACATATCTTTGTTGGCCGGTGAATCTCCCCAAATTGCCATCATCGCTTTTCCTGATGTGTAGCCAATGGAGTCCTATGTTGTTTGCACCTTTATGTGATATAGTCTTTATTTGGGATTAAATAGCATTTACAAGAAGAAGGAGAGACGGAGAAGGAGGAGGGGGAGGAGGAGGGGGAGGAGGAGGAGGGAAAGAGGAGAGAGGGGGAGAAAGGAGGAAGAGGAAAAGAAGAAGCTTTGATGCAAATGAAAACAAAGATATGTTCATGTATTTGATTATCAATCTCTTATGTAAATTTCCGACATTGTGGAGGAAGATCTGAAGTAATTGACAAGGAAAAGAATGTGGGAACCCTTCCAGTAGACTTAAGCCCAGAGTGTGGCCTCGCACTGTTTCACATTAGGAAATGGAAATTGTCATGGATGGAAATTATATGGTTGTTTATGAAGTACAGGAAACGCTGAAGGTCTTTCTCATGTCTTCATACTAAAACATCTATTTATAATTATTTGTTAAGAAATTTAAAGAACCATAGTCATCTGGAGAAGCTGACTATTAGAGCAAATCTGCAGGTGATTATTAAATACCTAGCACAAACAGAGACATTTTTCTCTCTGAAAATATTGAGCGCTTATAATGATAGTTTACAGGAATAAAAGCCTCTTTCTTCTTTGTAGATGAAGACTCGAGTTTGTGAATCACTGCAAGTGTATATGACAAGAGAATAACTAAATTTATCTTAATTTTAAACACATATGTTCAGCTTATCCAATGGTGGCCTGGTAGCTGGGAGAGAATTTTGGTAAAGAACAAGGGAGATAAATATGCATTGAAATGGGCTCAATTTTTCTGGGACCTTGGAAAAATATTTATCCATTGTAAGCCTCAGTTTCCTTAACTGAAGAAGCATGCAAACCCCATGGTGCTTAAAAAAAAAAAAAAGAAAAATGAAATGAAAAAAAAAAAAAAACCATGTAAAGTGTAAAACATGTAAAGTGCCTTGCACACAGTACTTTTCATTTTAATATTTATTTATTATTTCAAAAATGCTACTCAATAATTTGAATGTATAGTGGTGTTGATATGAAACTTACTGAACGTCTACATGTTCAATTTCATAGAAATTTCCAGTCCTTTTAAAGAAAATTCATGTGATATCTTTTGAGCTTTCTTTTTTTTTTTTTAATTTTATTTTTAAATGTTTTTAAACTTGTTTTTTTAGCACTGATTTATGAGAGACAGAGAGAGAGTGCATAAGCGGGAGAGGAGCAAAGACAGAGGAAGACACAGGATTCGAAACAGGCTCCAGGCTCTGAGCTGTCAGCACAGAGCCCGATGCGGAGCTCGAACCCACAAACCATGAGCTCGTGACCTGAGCAGAAGTCAGATGCTTAACCAACTGAGACACCCAGGCGCCCCTATTGAGCTTTCTGTTTTGCCTTTAATCTTAATTTTTATTCTATTACATAACTTGTACAAAAATATTTTTTCCTTGGAAGTATTAAAGCATTGCGTGTACGGGACCACTGTTCTGAGAAAAAGCTGACCTCCTTTCTAAATTTCTATTTAAATTTTGGTTTTGTTCACTTGTGTTGCAAGAATACATTTCCTCTTTCTAAAGCATTAAAACGTGGCTTGTTAGCAACGCTGTTAAGGGAGGCGCTCATTCATCACCATGGTGGGACCAGAATAACAGTAACATTAAAAGCAGCAACAAGAGTAATGCTGACCTGGCTGCCCCATCCTTTCCAGACTCCTCCAGAGGATGTGAAAGAAAGATGTGTTACCTACGTGGTGGGGACAGCATTGGTCCACATTTTTAAGTCAAGTGGAGCCCGTCTCTTAAAAGGTTATGAGATTGAGGAACCGGTCTTTTAACTCCCTTCTCTGGCTCTGACCATTATGAGGTTAGGAAGAACGGAACTCTCTTGCAAAATGTCCCCAAGGCTTGGACTGAAAGGGAGAGGGGACATGCAGGGGGTAAATGTGATGGGAGCAAGACCTCAGCAAGCCTGTTGGCTTGTGGACCTAAGCCATCGGCTCCGTTATAGCCTTCATCCATCATAAAACTGACAGTTTTGTCCCTGTCTACATATTAATCTGTTCTTGACTTGCTGGGCCCATAAAACCCGATGAATGCCCACCCCCCAATGCCTTTGCCATGATCCCCAGCTCTTCAGCTATGAGTTGTATCTTTCCATGACTTTTCCTGTGCTTCTACGTAAAGACATAGGACTCCAGGGTGCCTGGGTGGCTCAGTGGGTTAAGTGTCTGACTTCAGCTCAGGTCATGATCTCATGGTTTATGAGTTCAAGCCCCACGTCACGCTCTGTGCAGACAGCTCAGAGCCTGGAGCCTGCTTCAGATTCTGTGTCTCCCTCTCTCTCTGCCTCTCCCTCCCTCTCTCAAAAATAAACAGACATTAATTTTTTTTTTTAAAGACATGTGACTCCAAACAGCTGTACTCCGTTTGGTTATATCTTTTTATATTTTACATATCAACTGTACCTATTATATGAGTTTTCCTGCTACTGGTTACTTTTATCTCAAGCTAGGCCCTGGAGATCTATCCCTCTGTTTAATACTTTCCTTTTTAATCACGCTTAGCATTTCAGAGAAGGAATATGCCCTGGTTTATTCAGCATTATTCCATCGAAGGAGAGTTAGGTTTTTTATAATTTTTCAACATAGAAAAAAACCCCAAAACAATCACACATTATTTTGGTTCCTGTTTGTCTATGTGTTTCTGTCTGTGTTCCTGCATATTGAGCATTGGTACAGAGAAGGAGGGACACAGACTGCATTTTGGGTTTTGGTGAAAACTGCTAAATTGTTCTTCTCAATGGCTGCATCAACTCAGACCTCGCCAGCCATGTCTAAAAACAGCTATGGCCTGTCTCCATAGCCCTAGCCACACTCGATGCCATTAGGCTTTTAATATCTACGTACCTAAGGGGAAAAAAATCTCATTTTAATTTTCCTTTTCTCATTTTTGTTGAAGGTGGACATTTGTAACATATGCGTTGGCCATTTGTATTTTTTCTGTGAGTTTCTTAGTCTTACCTTTTGAACATTTTCCTACTAGGTCTTTTGACTTTTTTTCCTTACCGGCTTATAAAATATTTTAAATATGTTTTCAGTGAGTATCTTTTGTGAGATATCTAAGGCAAATCCGTTCCCCAGCTGAGTTGTCTTTCTTAACATTTTAATGTTTTTATGTTGAACCAAAGTTTGGCATTTTGATGAACTTGAATTTTTAGTTCTTGCTTCTTACCTAAAAAAAAGGCTTTTTCTACCTCAGTGTCATAAAGATAATACCTTATATTTTTTCCTAGTAAATTTACAATTTTCCTTTTTATAGTAATACTTTGAAATGCCATCTTAAGCATTTGAAGTCCCCAAAACATAAACTCAAAGAATTAAATTCTTTCAAACACTGTTTATAAAATAATCAAATTCTTTAAAAACATTCCAAGCATAACTTTTATAACCTAATCCTCTCAGGTACTCTGAATACTGCGCTGGGAGGCAAAAACAAAAACAAATAACCCTGAGTATAAAAATTCTCCTTATCATTTAGCCAGCTCATTAGAGGTCAAGAGTGAAGATCAGAGCATAAAGCAATGTTTGACTGTCAGCCCATTGTCTTCTGGTTTCTTTCCAACTTAGTAAAACCAACTAAAGTAAAACCAACAGGTATAATTGTAATATAAGAATGAGGCAACCTTGATTGAATACTCATTATAGGCTAGGCAGGTTCATTACTAAATAGCCTAATGAGATGTCATTAGATCTTCCTGCCGATTTCTGAGTTTTGGATTATTTTTATCCCCATTTTTAGATCGGGAACTTGAAGTACAGGGAGGGTCAATGACCTATTCGGGAAAGCTTGTAAGCAGAGGAGGAAGGAAGTAATCTCAGGAACTGTCCTGTGCGCCTGCGTTGGTAGCCAGTGGCCACTTTGTATCTTTCCTTTATTTTTTTTTAAGTTTATTTATTTTGAGAGAGACAGAGAGAGGGAGAATCTCAAGCAGACTCTACACTGTCAGCCCAGAGCCCGATGCAGGGCTGGGCTTGAACTCACGGAACTGTGAGATCATGATGTGAGCCGAAATCAAGAGCTGGACACTCTAATGACTGGGCCTCCCGCGTGCCGCCACCCCCCCCCCCCGACTTTTTATCTCCCTAGAAGGATGTAGAGTATTTACCCTCTTGGGACATCATTTTCGTCATCGATTAAATGAGAAGATTGGAGGAGCTTTTTATATCTAAATTCAGTGATTCTTAAAAGCACACCCAAGACTCAAAGTAATAAAGTGACCTAGAATCAAACCAGATCAACTATTTCCAATCACCGCTTCAACTGTGTAATTTGGATGTCCTCCTGTCCAATTGGGTGTGACCTTGAAGTTGCCAGGCAGTGAGAGCAGCCCCAGTTCGGGCACAACAACTCGGAGATGCTGAGAGGCACCAGCCTAATTCTGCTGGGTGGGGCTTCTCTCAGCAACCTGAGGTTTAGTGGTTCTCTAACACCGATCTCTGGGCAGACCTGGGCTCTGTGGAGATTCCAGCTGTGATCTTCCCCTGAAGAAAACTCTCTGTGCCTCACTTCCTGCTAGATTCCAGCAAGAAAAAAGGCAAGCACGGAACAGCCTCAGAAATCTGTACCTTTCCCTGAGTGGTGTACTTTTCATTTGCAAATATCACACAGCTCTTTTTGCCAGCCAGCCGACAGCCCATCTTCCTGGGGATGAACAAGAACAACTTCACTTTTTCAAACTTGGAGACGGAAGAGTTTCCGTAAGCTGTCAGCAATAACCTGTTCGGCTTATTCGTTTTCCTTCTGCCTTGTCTGGTTTTCCTGCAAAGCAACAACATTAGAAAACATTGTAAACATGGGGCGGCATTTACAAAGGGGCGCGGGTGGGTTTTAGCGGAGTCGCAAAGATCTGACCGTGGTCTTGCGCAGGGAAGGTGCTTGTAAGTATTTGCTGGATGACTGTTGGCATCTGCCCTGTTGCAAAGCATCCCAACTCACTTAAAAACTCGAGTCATCAGTGCTAACATTTATTCAGATGTTTCTATGCACCAGGAATTGTTAATTTCTGCGTACTTGCTATGTTTTTAACTGAGATGTAACTGACAAATAACATTGTGTACGTTTAAGGTGTGCGCTGGGTTAACTTGATACGTTTGCATATTGTGATGCGATTGCCGTGGTAGCATATTGTGATGCGATTGCCGTGGTAGCATGAGCTGACACTTCTATCACGTCATGTGATCAGCGTTTCTTTTTTGTGGTGAGAACGATTAAGATCTAGTCTCTTAGCAACTTTGGAGTTTATAATACAGGATTGCTGACTGTAATCACTATACTGTGCATTATTAGGTCTCCAGGACTTACCCATCAACTAGTCGCAAGTTCATACCCTTAAACAACATCTGCCCAACCCTCCATTCTACTGTGGCTCCATTCTACTGTTTTTTCCAGTTCTGCTTTTTTAGATTCCACATGTAAGTGAGATAATACAGTATTTGTCTTTCTCTGTCTGACTTATCTCAGCATAAGGCCCTCAAGGTCTATCCATGTGGTCATAAATGGTAGGGTTTCCTTCTTTCTCATGGCTGGACCGTACTCCACTATATATATCTATATTTATATATAATGATAAAACAATAATGGTTATTATTATGTATAAAGATCACATTTTCTTCATCCATTCCTCCTTTGATGGACACTTAAGTTGTTGCCATAAATCTTGGCTGTTGAGAATAATGGTGCAGTAAGAGGCATGGGAGCACTTACCGTTGCCCTAAATGACAGATGAGAAAATTGAGGAACAGAAAATAATTTGATAATCAGCCAGGAAATTGTGGAGTTGGGATGTGAATTTAAGCATTCTGTTCTTAAGATTACTCGTTTCCATACGCAAGATGTTACATGCCTCTACCCGTAGTACCGAAAAGAACTAAGACTGAAGCTTCTGTTTTGATTTGACAAACAGGTAAACTCTGGAACATATAACACCTACGCTAATAATAATCTATGGGCCTGGAGATACTCTTTGCACATTCACTCTTTCTTGTTCATATTCCATACGGTCATACATTTGTGGGACGATTTACAGCAGTTAGGAATGCAATCATTGGCCACTGGAATAAGTCCTGAGCAGAGACTGAACTGAAGTTCAATCACACTCCAGCCAACAGATCTAAGTGGCCCCTAACACCGGGCTAAATTTTAATGAAATGTGCAGGTTTTACACATCAGTTACACCATATTACAAGTCATTTACAAACACACTCAGAATGTATGCCATATGCTGAAGAGGAAGTTATTGAAGTAGCAAGAGTAAAAACAGCAATGAAAGCTTTAAGTGCTTGTAAGAGACAATAACGAAAGTATGTTGTGAAATATTGGCTCTAGTTCAGCTGAAACGCTAAGGAACATAGGACTCTCCCTATAGAAGAAACTTTAAATGTTTTGACGCCTCAATCTGTTTTGTCTTCCAAATCCCTCTTTTTTTTGAAGGATTTAGAAAAATGACAACAAAGAGTTCACAGGAATTTGTTTAGTTACAAAACAAAACAAACACAACATTTTCTAGGATAGGCCCCTGGGGTCCCTGTGTCAGTTCTGATCTTTATCTCTATTTAAAGAACCTTCGTGGGCATTGACCTGAAGGCATTCAGGGTTGCTTAAGCATCAAAGAGGATTGATGTACCATGTACTAAACATTTTACAACTATTTCCAACAGAGGCTGAAACAAAGAAAAATATCTCTTATCAAGCATTTAACTTCGCGGTCATTCACCAAAGGAAGTCATTAGTGATTTGGGTCTGAAATTAATTTTTAAAAAGGTGAGTTTTAAAAGTTATTTTTTCTCCCATAGATTACTTCCTGAGGTTCAGTTTCTTACAGTCAACATTATGAGTTCAAAAAGGTGCAGCCCCTTGTAGACTATGAAATGGTGCAAGTTATTTTATCAGAATAGTTAATATACTTTCGATGAAGGCTGGATCTTTCAATAATTATTATAATGGTACATGGTACATTGGTTGGTTATGAATAAGCAGACTCTGCATGAAAGCTTAAACTACTTTTGGTGGGCTACTTCTAGGGAATACGAGTGTGGAAGTAACAGAAAAGGTCTCAAGGTATAATGTATAAAGATATTCCAAAATAACAAAAATCAAAGCTATCAAAGGATGCGATTGCTGAATCAAAACCAGTCTTAACATTTGACCCCACGGGGCCAAACTAAGCCTTGCTATTAGCAAAGAAAACTAAGCATGCCTGGCTAATTGACTGATCTCAAAGCTGGCTTTTCTTTCCATGATTGACCTCCAGGAATGTAAACTCCTGTTGTCTTTCACCTAACATGGTTTCCGTAGACCCCATTTGGCAACATTCATAGGTAAATAACCAAACATAAGGTCTTTCAAGTAACTGGAAATGACTGAATGAAAGGTGTCCTGTCTCCAGCAAAACCAACCACATAACAAATGTCTATTGGTCTTTATAACGTTATAAAACGTACAAATACGTGGACTTTATGAAATTATTCACTTCTATGACTCAGACACCGAAAGTAAGAACTGGCAAGTCGGCAAGGGTTAGTTCTATAGAGTGACCTCCACTGGTGTACTCTGAGATATGGAATCACTTGATGAGGAGCTCAATTATTTCTTTTTCACTTTTACTGCTTCTGTAAAAGGAATTTATTAATGTCTTCATTTCCTTCTGAATTCCTATCTTTGCTTTCTTGACATTATATTTAAATAGCACAATTTAAGATATTTTTTAAAAGTACAATTTGATGCTCCCTTTTGCCCGAGAAATACATTTAAATAATTTTCTCCTCTATCAAAAATCATAGAAAATTGCTCTATTTCTTTTTAAAAATATTTCCAAAAGGATCAAATTCAGAGACTTTATGATATAATGTTACACTGTGCTCAAACCATGTTTGTGTCCAAAACAATGTGGATCTATGTTCAACTTTCCCTTTTTGCTTGACTTTAACTACCATAAGATAGGTAACAAAGACATCTTTCTGAATGATGATTAATAATTGACACCTCATATACTTTGGAAATTTGCATGTTTTATGCTTGATTAGAATTGTCACTTTACATGCTATTTTATCTCCTGTTTAAATATTTCTTCACTAATATTTCTATGGCTCCTGTTATCTCAATGATGAGAAAAGGCATATAGAAAGGTTATAAAATCTAATATCTATACAAATACGCATGGCGCTGGACCTATTCATTTCATTTGGAAATTTACATGGGATGTTTTATGAATACTAAGTAGACTTTCACCTAGAAATGAATACAATACAACACAATTACTGTGTAAATCATTACTGAAAAGCAGTACGGTGGGGGGGGGGCGGACACGGAGCTAGTTTTCAATCCTAGTTTCACTCACTACTTTGTAACCCTTAGATATATTCTCAACCATAAAATGGGATTAGCATCATATCATATTGCAATTATCAAAATTAGAAATACTGCATTATATACAACGTGACTTGTTCAGAAAATACTCTGTTGCACCCGTGGATCTCAAAACATATCTGCATGGATACCTTATTAGTTTAAGAAAATTGACCTAATTCTGAAAATGAACGTATCATAACTTTTCAAGCCAGGAAATTTTCACATGTGATTTGGAGTTTCATAACAACAACCTAAGTCAGCTACTTCTTTTCAGAATGGGGGATGGCCTGGGTGGTGGGGAAATAAAATGTAAAGCTTTCCATCATTATCCCAACAAGCAGCCTCACCTCTACCAGAATCCAGAGCCTCAAAAGAATAACTCTTCATTGTGCCGAACTAAACCCTTCATTTCCAACGGAACCTCAGGCATTAGGGAACGAGGCAGCCCTAACTTCTCCGAGCACAAAAGCATAGTGATGAGACTTTTGTTATAGGGGCACCTGGGTGGCTCAGTTGGTTAAGCAGCCGACTTCGGCTCAGGTCACGATCTCACAGTTCGTGAGTTCAAGTGCCCTATTGGGTGCCGAGCCTGCTTCCAATTCTCTGTCTCCCCCTCTCTCTCTGCTCCTGCTCTGCTTGGGCTCTCTTCTCTCTCTCTCTCTCTCTCTCTCTCTCTCTCTCTCTCTCAAATAAATGAACATTAAAAAAATAAAATAAAACTTTTGTTATATGTTGTGGGGACTTTTTATTTTAAAAAGGGCCCCGACTACCAAATAAGCAAAATTTGATCCGTGACTTTGAGAGAAACACCTGCCTGGCCCTTCTTCCTGGTGTCAGAATGTGGCTGGGTCACCGATCCTCGTTTCTGGGGCTCTTCTTTGCTGCACCTGCACATTGCCAGAGCAGAGAGGTCCTAAGCACCCAAGCTCGCGGAAGTGGTATTCTTTTAGAACTTGGCCTCAGCATGCAGAGGCAGGGACAAGAGTCAAGCGTGCCCTCCCCTGGCTTGTCCTGATAGATCTTAATGGATTGGTGTGAGTAATACTGGAATTTTTAAGATCCTGGTCTTCCCTGAAGATATATTCCTCTATGTCTGGTTATTATGCAAATGTGAGTTTTCCTTTGTGAGCCATGAATTCCCGCCAGCTGCTTGCTGGGAGGCTAATCCTGTTTTACGTAAAAGTTAATGGAGGGGCGCCTGGGTGGCGCAGTCGTTAAGCGTCCGACTTCAGCCAGGTCACGATCTCGCGGTCCGTGAGTTCGAGCCCCGCGTCGGGCTCTGGGCTGATGGCTCAGAGCCTGGAGCCTGTTTCCGATTCTGTGTCTCCCTCTCTCTCTGTCCCTCCCCCGTTCATGCTCTGTCTCTCTCTGTCCCGAAAATAAATAAAAAAAAAAAACGTTGAAAAAAAAAAAAGTTAATGGAGACAAGGCATTTCCCTCACAATGGCCCACTCTCCTTTATTCATACGCCCCAAACTCACTCTCTCATTCTCTCTCTCTCTCTCTCTTCTCCTGGAAAGACAAGGTTACGGCTATTCTTTATTTATTATTATTACTTTTCATTATGATGCCTCCTTATTCTTGCTGCTGCTGTGACCTTCCTGAAGCCTGAAGGGCTTTCTTGGCTGCGTGGCGGACCATCCAGGCTGTCCGGCCTCTGGCCCTCTCACAAAGGCCCTTCTCTAGGCTTGGTTTCCAGAGCTCGATGGCCTCAAAACGTGCGCGTTTCTTTCTGTATTGCTCGGGCTTGGGATCCAGGCTTGGGATCCAGAAGTCACAGTTACAAAAAAGACTTCCATGATGTTCTCTGGTCGTGAGGGAAGAGAGCGTGGCTATTTTTTTTAATATGGCTCTAACTAATGTATTTCTAATATCCCAAGACGATGTTGTTTTTTTTGGGGGGGGGCAGGGGGGTTGAAGAATGGCACACACTGAACTTTATATAAGTGAATCTGCTAAATTTTTATTTTTATATTTTTTAAATGTTCATTTATTTTTGAGAGAGAGAGAGTGAGTGGGGGAGGGGGGAGACAGGGGGACAGAGGATCCCAAGCAGGCTCTGTGGTGACAGCCGAGAGCCCAAAGTAGATCTCACACCTATGAACCTTGAGATCATGACCTGAGCCGAAGTCAGAGGCCACCCAGGCACCCCCAAACCGCCACATTTAAAAAAAATTTGTTTTCATGTTTATTTTTGACAGAGAGAGAGAGAGAGAGACAGAGCATGAGCGGGGGAGAGGCAGAGAGAGAGGGAGACACAGAATCCGAAGCGGGCTCCAGGTTCTGAGCTGTCAGCACAAGCCCGACGCGGGGCTCGAACTCACGGACCGCGAGATCATGACCGGAGCCAAAGTCGGACACCCAACTGACTAAGCCACTCAGGCGCCCCCCCAAACTGCCACCTTTTTAAATGCAGTTTCATTTTTTCCTGTTAAATTTTGTCTTACATCCAGCCCCTCACTCCAGTTGGCCCAATCTTCTTGGACATTGATCCTCATCTATCTGAATTGTCAACAAATGTCTTCTGTAATTTTATTGAGTCTTCCAATTAAAAAGAACTGTGGTCAGCTTGGTAACGGGTACTGTGTGTCTACCTTCCTGCTCCCGCCATTACTTCCTTTCCCTCTCACTTTTCTGTCCTGTTATTGCCAGTTCCTGAGCTGAATTATTAGCACATTAAAGAAAGGACTCTGACCCACCGGGTGCCCTTTCCACTTGAAGAGCCCACACACTTCTTTTTTTTTTTTTTTATAAAAATTTTTTTTTTCAATGTTTATTTATTTTTGGGACAGAGAGAGACAGAGCATGAATGGGGGAGGGGCAGAGAGAGAGGGAGACACAGAATCGGAAACAGGCTCCAGGCTCTGAGCCATCAGCCCAGAGCCCGACGCGGGGCTCGAACTCACGGACCGCGAGATCGTGACCTGGCTGAAGTCGGACGCTTAACCGACTGCGCCACCCAGGCGCCCCAACTTCTTTTTAATCTTTTAAGTTGATTTATTTATTTTGAGAGAGAGCTGAGGGACAGAGAGAGAGAAGAGAGAGAATCTCAGAAAGAATCCCGATGTGGGGCTTGAACTCATGAACTGGGAGATTATGACTTGAGCCCAGACCAAGAGCTGGACGCTTAACCCACTGAGCCACCCAGGTGCCCCGAGCCCACACACTTTTAATCATCTTCAATTCTGTCCCTTGTTCTTCACAATATTACCACGGCGTTGCTGGGTTCTTGCTAGACCAATGAAACGCTGTCGGCTCCCTTCGCCTTGATTCTTCACGCTTCCTGCACCATTGCTTACGTGCAATGCTGTTGTCACGCAAACTTTTTAAATACCACTCCTGCACCAGCATGATGAAGATGCAAAACAATGAGAGACGCAGCCTTCTTGTCTATAAAATGGGAGAATAATACTTGCCTTGGTTAAAATGAGGTTACATTTTTTTAATGCTTATTTATTTTTGAGACAGAGAGACAGTATGTCAGTGGGGGAGGGGCAGAGACAGAGGGAGACACAGAATCGGAAGCAGGCTCCAGGCTCTGAGCTGTCAGCCCAGAGCGGGGCTGGAACTCAGGAACCGAGAGATCATGACCTGAGCCGAGGTTGGCTTAACTGACTGAGCCATCCCGATGCCCCTAAATGAGATTATAAACAGGACATAGTAGGGATAAATCTTAACCACATCCTCTCTGTCGGTGATGTCCTTCCCTTCTATTGTTTCGGCTTAGTGAAGTCCCTTCGAGGCCACGCTGGAATGTCACATGCTCCATAAAGCGCTCCCTGATCAATTTAACCAGGAGCTCTTCCTTATTTGTACTAATGCTCTTGGTTACACATATCCCCTTATCAGTGGACACCTGAAACCACAGAGTAGTACTGACCTCTATTTACGATGTTTTTTTTCCAATACATTCATGCCTGTGAAAAAGTGTAACTTATCAATGAGGCACATTAGAAGATCAACAGGAACTAATGATAAAATAGAACCATTGTAGTATACCAAAATGGAGATCAGGTGCGTGGTCGCTTTCTCTCAAAAGATCTTCCTGTACCATACGCACCACCTTGGGATGATGAGAGGGGATGGAGGGAGGTGAAAGACACAGGCACCACTACTGACCTGCTGGGGATGGGCCAGAGGGAGACCACCTGCTTCTGGGCCGAGGTAGGCTGCGGTAACCGAACCCGTGAACCCGCGGAAGGTGAAGCTCCTTCGCCTCTCGAGATCCTCTGCGCCTTGTGCTTGTTCTACTAGGACGTAAGCTCCTACAGAATAGATGCTATTTAGTTTGCGTTTAATTCCGATCTCCAAAGTGCCCTCTACATTCTCGGTGCTAAATATTTGTGGAAAGCCCGAGCGAAGCCTCTTTTCCACTTAGGTTGGTTCCCAGACACAATTTTATTTATTTTAAAGTTTATTTATTTTGAGAGAGAGAGAGAGAGAGAGTGCAGGAGAGTGAGCAGGCAGCGGGAGAGAGAGAATCCCAAGCAGGCTCCGAGCTGTCAGCAGACCAGGCACGATCTTAACTCACAGAGTCATCTCAGCTATTTTTATTGTACTGCGTAGCATTATCTCTAGAGCCCCAAATCCCATCCCTTCTTCAAAATACAGCAGTCCCTAACATAGACAAATCGCTAATTACTGCATATAAAAACTTTCTTAACTCTCAAAATGTTTACAGTCTGTGGTTTCTAAGATACGTGTGGTCTGGTATCATTCTCTAGTTTATATGGCCTAAGTCTTAAGCAAGCATGCTCCTTTGGGGTAGAAAGCGTGCTTTCTAATTTCTTTTGTATCTTGCATAGTATTGGAGTTTGTTGGTACTTACTACAAGTGCTGGGTTTTGGATGCCTAAATCTGCTTCGGACCCGAGCCTGGTTCAGAGGAGAGGGAACACCAAGGAGTGGGTTATATCTCTGCTTTAACTCTTATGTCTACAGTGCCTGCACACTGTATGTATTCAAGGTTCTGGATGAACCCAATATACGTAAAAGCCTCGTGACTTTCAGATTACATAATTTGTAGAAAAAAAATGTTTTACCAGTTTTGCTTTAAATTTCTTTTTGTAATGACGGCAGAGAGTCAGGGTCATTAAAAGATAAATATATAAATAATAACCTTCATTGACGGTTAAAGAGATAACTCCAAGTCATGGGAAATCAGTTCGGCAGAAGATTCTTGTCTTAGATTTAATATCCCGTGTTTAGAATGGATAGGTAGTTTTGAGACAAAACTACTTTAATAAAAGTCACCTTTTGGTGTGGCTGAAACTTGATCTCAAAGTGTAAGCTTAAAAACAGAAAAGTAAAGAAGCTCATTGATGTTATATTTTGACCTGAGCACACATCAAGAAATATCAACAGTCTTCCAACAAAAATAATGAACATCTCCATAATCCTTGTTAAGCCCTATCATTTAAAATTCAGATTAGAGATTAAGAGTATTATTTATACTGTTTCTGTGAAGTGAAATGAAAGTCACAGCTGTATTATTTAAAAAAATGAGAAATAAAACCTCTACATGAAATATTATCAGTTAATTATCATTCTGAAAACATTAAGTATCATTATAGCCTAAAGTTGAGGGAATGAAAACAAGTTACTTGAATGTCACTGACGTCCATTAACTCAACATTTTCATAAAATGGATCTAGCAACTTTTGAAAACTAGAAAGATGAACTTTTTTTTTTAGAAGTTTTATTAGGTGAGATTTATTTATTTTCTTTAATCTCTACCCCCACCATGGGGTTCGAACTCACGACCCTGAGATCAGGAGTCACATGCCGTACCAACTGAGCCAGCCAGGCACCCCAGACCTTTGGCTCTTTAGCTACAACACTTCTGAGAGTGACATTGCTGTGGGTTTATAAAAGAAGATACTGAAATTGACTCACATTATGCTTTTCATAAACGCACAACTGTTTTGCTAATAACATCATCGGGATTCGCTATGGTCATTGTGCTCTCAGTCTCTAGTGACCTGTCTCTTTCATGACAGTACAAGAGAATAAAAGTCACGTGTAGTCTCACTAGCTGTCTGGATTGCATCATTTGAAAGTCACGCATGTTTAAGAATAACAATGCTCCTTAGGAAAAGATGACTTTGCAGAAAGTGTTCAACATTATTTCCTTGTATTTTGTTTACATAACTATTTCAAAATATAATGGCTCACACTTAGGTTATAATGGCTCAGACTTAGGTAATGTTTCTTACTTAGCTGTATATTTCAAATGCCAGCAAAATATTTGCAAGCCACATTAAGAGTACTAAAGTCACTAATATTAAAGATATGTGTATAATGTAATGAATCTTAAAAAGTCAAGCCTGCAAAAGAAGCTTAAGATACATGGCAGCATTAGATAAAATTCTCAAGGGGGCATCCAATTATATCACAACATTTGGTATTTGGTTAAATGTAGGAAAATTAAGAAAATTCTCCCTCTACAAACTAAAAAGAAAAACCCAATCCTGAAATTCTGAGCATTACTTTTGAATTTAGAGAAGTTATACATACCTAAAATGTGATTACACAATAAAAATGTTACACTGCTTTAAAATCTTTGGCCAAGTACAACAACAGGTGTAATAGAAAGCATGACATGAAGTTAAGACAGTAATTTTGAGGTATTTGATGGATAATGGACTTCATTTTCAACAACCGTATTGATAGATGGATATAATAGAAGTTTCTAGGATTCTTTTCAAATCTATCTTGAAATATAAAGTTTGTTTTTTTATATTTTTGAGAGAATTTTGGTACTTAATCTGTCGGTAAGAGTAAATAAAAATTTAAGCATGCGTCCAAAGCATCACAGACCCATCAGAGCCTGCTGCGGCCAGACTGCCTTCTAGAGATAATTTAGGTTTAGGGCATGCAGACCGAGATGGCAGGTGCCTTTCCCAAAGTCACAGGAAGCGGGGCTCACCAACAGCAGGTCTCCAAACTCCTTAGAATACTTCCCCCAAGGAGTCTGTGGTCTCAATGGCTTCAGAGCCCTGGTATCCCCACAAAGGAAGCCGCCTTTAAAAAATGTGAATGCATTGCCTTCACGATGTGCGACATACTCAATTCCAACGTTAAAACACGTTCTCACAGATCTAGCATCTGTAACGCCTAGGTCATAATGCCAATCGCTGCCAAGGTAACTGAATTTTTTTCTGAATGAGTAAGGGCAGTTAAGCCTCCCAGGACAGGAAAGCATCATTTCTAAAGAGAATCACGTAAATAATTCAAAGTCTGAATTTGGTTCTTCTGTAAATCTTGGGCCCTCTGTGGTTCGGTACTGGTCAGAGAGCTCTCGGAGCGTAAAAAAGCAGGACTTATTATGAGGGAAAGAAAGAGTCTGCGACTACTGGACAGACCTGGGGGTGGAACACGGGCCTCAGCCAAGTTCTCAGGACAACTGTTTTTGTAACTTATTTTCTGCTTACCAGAAATGGTCCCACCTGCACTGAGGAAGTTTGCCCATTCCAGGCTCTGTGCCACATGCATTTACAAAAAGAGTTCTAAGTAGCGAACCTTCTAGGAGTTCATGGCTATGAAGTTACTCCTCACAGTTGGGTGGGTTTCACGGAGTTTCACACGGCAGTAACACCAGTAAAGCCCCCGTTTCTCAAAACTAAGGGTGAGGCTGAGCGTAGACAGAACGTGACCTATGGCTATTTTCGGAACACAGATTACTGATCGCCAAATACATAAAGAAGGCACAAGTGAAGCAAAGGTAAAGTCAGTAAACAATATTTTACTGAAACATTTCATGACACAGAAAATCTGTCTGAAGTGTAAAGTTACTGTCTTACACAGGAAGGACAGACCCATTTTCAAAGACTAATATGAATACAATAAATATGGAGTTTACATACTAATTTATACACAGAAACTCTGCCCCACAGCCATAAAAATTTAATTTAACAGTGCAACATATAATTTAATTATTTGATTTGACAGGTTTTTTTTTTTTTCTTTCTAAACACAAATAACTACCTGGTTTTCATATACATATATAATATATATTTTATGTATATAGATATTCAACAATCTGTACAGCTTCTAAACATAAACTCCTAAAAGGCACAAGTGTCTATACAACATGTACAAAAATGGCTGGAGCGGACACAAAACAACAATTATTGGTCAAAAGTTCATGATTGCACAAAGATTAGTCATGAGTTTATGTCAGAAAAATGTGCTTTAAGGAAAGGAGGGTTTTCAAAGAAACCTTTAAGTGTTATATAAAAAACAAACAAACAAACAAAAAAAAAACCACAAAAAACCCCAAAACCAACCCCACCAAAAGCCCAGACCAAACCAACCCCCCCCCCAAGTCGAGGCCCACTAGGTGGCGATCACGAGCCTGTCCTCGTCGTCGTCACTACTCACGTCGCTGAACTGCGCGGTGGCCTGCCTTCGGGGCGGCGCTTTGGGCCCGGGCACCTGCCCCTCGGGGGAGCGAGTCCGCAGGCCGCAAGGCTCCAGGGAAGCTTCGGGACGCACCTGCAGCAGAGGCTCGGCCGAGGCGGCTGGTTTGCCCTGCAGGGGGGCGGGCTCCTGCGTGGGCTTCACATGATTCACAGCGGCGGCCTTGCCCGCGTCGGCTTTCCTTGAGCCGTCGGGCCGGCCGGGGTCTCTCGCGGGGGCAGACGCATCTAGAACGTGTGTTGCATTTTCCCGCCGGACTTGGGGGGACCCCTGAGGAGACGAGGCCCCGCCGCCCTGATCTGCGCCGGCTCCCGAAGTCGGCCTGGGGGGCGCCTCCCGCGCCCTGGGTTGGGAAGGGGGCATCTCGGGAACCCCCGGCGGGTCGGCGGGCACTTGACCCACAGAGGAGATTAAAGTGGGCAAGGCAATGTTCAGGATCTGGAGGCCTGGAATGTGCGCCTGAGGGGTGGGGCTGCTCTGCGGGGAGGGGTTTGCGGTGAGAACCTGCAGGCCCACGGCACTGAGCGCCAGCCCCGGCGGGTGCACCTGCGGGGCCACGTTGGTGTTGGCCAGGCCCAGGATGTTGACGGTCTCCACGCCCAGCGACGGCAGCGGCTGCAAGGCCTGCGTGCTGAGGTTCTGAAGGCCCGGCATGCGGATTTGGCCAATGGGTATACACGGCACCACGCCGCTCAATTCGGCCACTCCCGCGGGGCTGGGAGCGCCGGAAACTTCTGCGACCGAATCCCCGGGCGGGCCCACAGTTCTGTGAATCACATTGACGGCGGGGATCGTGAGCTGCATTGGCCCCGCCTGGATGGGCACGAAGGTGGAGTACGTGAGGCCGGCGGGGACCACGTGGATTCCCCCGACTGGAACCATGTTGTAAGGTGTCCTGGACTGCTGTTGAGAATGCAGAGGGAGGTGGCTGAACAGATGAGTCTGGGGAGAGGGCAGGCCCGGAGGCGGCTGGAGGGTCACTTGCTGCTTCTGCTCTTGGGCGTCAGGCTGAGGCGAGGCCCCTGAGGGAGCCCCCACTGCTGTGTGCGGGCCGCGCTCAGCCGCAGGAGGGGGTCGGCGCACGCAAGCGGTGCCCTGAAAGACAACAGACAAAACCCCTTTCCAGCGAAACTGCCAGCGTAAAATCTCCTCTTCCTAACGAGGAGAAAGCATGTATATTCACATAAAAATGACAGGCCTGCTAAAAAATGATGTCTTCATTATAAAAAAGAAATTCCCAACTAAAAAATCTATTATGTCTTTAATCTCTAGGGCAAGGAACAGCAACGCATTTCATGGAATACTTTGCAGTTTTGCAAATTTCCTCCTTCCCTTTCCCTTTCCCTTCCCTTCCCTTCCTCCCCTCCCCTCTTTTCCTACCTTCACCTCTTCCCTCTCTCCCTCCCTTGCTTCCTATGTTTGTGAAAGGTCTACTGAAGATCAGATTTCCAGGCACTGGCAGGTATGTAAGTGATCTGGGATAGAGAAGCTGAGAACACAGGTGACCAGTCTGGAAGTAATTTAATTTAAATATCAAGTATAATTTAAATATTAATGCAATTATGTTAAATTATATTAATTTAGAATAGCCTATAGAAATCTGAGCTTTCACAGACTTTTTCGTTTTCTCCAGTGTTACCTAGCAAACCAAGATCTGCCACATTTAGAAATAAACCCTATGGCCATCATCAATACATACAAGACATAAGAGAAGGTAAGAGACGTTAAGAGGTCAGTGGGATGAATATATTCGGCATAGAATTAAACACTCCTCATGAGCCACCAGGGGTAAAAAGCACCCGGAGGGTGGCTTTCTGCAGGCCCGTGTCTGGCCCTGAGCTGGTTCTCCAGCAGGAAGCTTTCCCAAGCTGGTCACAGCAATTTCATCATTCAAGCAAAGTGAACTTCTTGATACATTTTTGGGGGCCACATTACCTTTGCCACAGACACTGGTCGCTGTCGTGTCGACAGGGGCAAAGTGCAAAATGTTTGGATAATTTAGCACAGATCCGTCACATCAATCGATGCCACTGGAAAAACAATTCAGGGCAAGCGAGGGGGATAAGTAGGTCCCAAAAGTCAGGTTCCCAATTGGAACATACATATTTTTAAAAAGGAGTGTAGTTTTAGAGAACCATTTGGTTCTTTCACAGATTTATGTGAAGTCACATGTGACCTCTGATTAAAATACCTAGCAAGAATCCAGGGGGCATAAATAAAGTCCTTTGCCTTTAAATACAACCAAAACTTGCTCTTGAACCCACTGACTTAGCCATAAATTAAAAAAAAAAAACAACAACTTAAGTACATTATTTTCTTGAGCCATGAGGATCCCCCTGTGGGGAAACCCTACAACAAGACATTTACCTGGGTTAAAGTAGTGTTCTTTCCGGCCACAGAACTTCCCAGAATTTCTTCTGATTCAGGGTAGTCTACAGACATCTGGTGACACGGGGACCTGGGCGCAGCCTCAGGTGACCTAGAAGAGTCGACGGGAGTAGCCGTTTCTTCTCCGTCTTTTGCGGCGTGTGGCCCGGTCTTCACCGGAGACTCCATCTTCCGGCTGTGGTCTGACTGCACCGTGCTAAGTACGGTCATCTTGGTGGGCAAGGCTCTGGGTAGAACGTCCATCGGGTCCGTGTGCGCCCCAGAAAAGCAGTCGGCGATCCTGACGTCCTCCTCTGCGCTCCCAGGATCCTGGAGGCCACCTCTAGATGGAAGATGCTGCGGGCTGGCCGTAACGGAGGGAGCCGCTGACAAGACAGATTCAGCCTGACTGTCTTCATCGTCATCTTCATTTTCATTATCGTCCTCATCCGGGCCATCCGACTCTTCAAGGTCATACCCAGACCGCTCGAAACCGAATCTTTGCTTCTCATCTAATAAAAACAACCGAGGGGCGATGTTATAGCATGTTTCGCATGTGGACAGGTGCAGCCTTTTATTTTCTTTTAGTTTTTGTAAGCTTGGCAATGCTGTGAGGATCATAACAGAGAAGGGCCCTACTCACAGAAAGTCTCCAGTTTAGCCGAGGAGGGGTGGCAGGGGGAAGAATAAGTCAGTTGGGCCAGGAATCGGACAAGCGGGGCGCTGACAGAGAGTGGCATGGCCAGTACACTTGTCAGGGACGCAGAATGTGAAATGGGCCTCGGGAGGTTAGGCAGGTGAGGATAATATACCAAGAAAATCAGAAATAAAGGCCTCAACTATTTTTTTTTTTAAATTTTTTAACGTTTATTTATTTTTTGAGTGACAGAGAGAGACAGAGCGCGAGCAGGGAAGGTGCAGAGAGAGAGACACACACACAATCGGAAGCAGGCTCCAGGCTCTGAGCTGTCAGCACAGAGCCCGTAAAGGACTCAACTGTTAAAGAAGACGGGAAGATATAAAAAATTTGACAGAGTTCAACACAACTCTTCCTGAGCTCTATCTACTTCTCTGCCTCTCTTTTGAACAAACTGAAACAAAAAGCAAAACAAACTGATGGCATTTGGATTTGTGAGCCCAATAATTTTATTTGATAATTCTATGAAATATGTGAACTGATATTTGGATAGTATTTTAGAGAGGTTTCCATTGTGCTCTGGGTAGTAATACTCTCTAGGACTTAAGACTTCTACCTTTTTCTTTTCTTTTCGCTAAGAGAGGTGCTAAATTTTCCTGTCATTTTTTCCCTATGGTAATCCAACTCGCTCCTCACAGGAAGAGGAACCATAACTAATAAGAGTCATTAGTATCAGCCTCATAACGTCACACGGGACCGTGTTTATTTTATTTATTTATTTATAAAAAAAATTTTTTTTTAACATTTATTTATTTCTGGGACAGAGAGAGACAGAGCATGAACGGGCGAGGGGCAGAGAGAGAGGGAGACACAGAATCGGAAGCAGGCTCCAGGCTCTGAGCCATCAGCCCAGAGCCCGACGCGGGGCTCGAACTCACGGACCGTGAGATCGTGACCTGGCTGAAGTCGGACGCTTAACCGACTGCGCCACCCAGGCGCCCCAAGGGACCGTATTTAACAAAGAAGATTCAGGAAGGTCCAGGGAATAGTTTCTTAATTCTCGTAAGATCATGTGGAAACTGGATTTAAATTTTTATCTGTTCAGAATCCCACAAATTAGAGGTTCTTTCCCTTAGAAAGCTAATAAACTTTTAAAAAGTTAAATGGTGGATGAATGAAACACCTCTACCCCAAATCTCTGGCGCTGAGCTATAATAAAGAAGGTATCAGAATGTATTCAGCTTAGCTGCGAACCGTTCTGTCATTTACGCATACTTTTAACATTCTGCACTTATGTATACTTTCTGAGCAGGAAAAATAATAGGGAAATAAGCAACACGTTTGCTTCCTGCATATCCCAAATGGTCTGCGTATTAATTGATTTTACTATTCCTTCTATATTACCAAGTTCTTAGAGAAAAGTCTCAAAGGATCGACACCAAACCATTGGAGGCTGATTATTTCAAGAGGATGGAATGGACTAGAACTTTTCTGCTGTTGATCTCAAGCACGTTACTTTTACAATTAAAACATTCAAGAACAAAACACATTCATTTAGGTTACCTTAACACGTGATTTCATATGCTTTTTGCTTTGAGGGTTCTGCTGGTTTTGCTATGAAATAATGCTAATATCCTGAATCCCACCAGGCGCCCGTGCTACAGATGGAATGGGTGATTTCTGGGTAAATGGCCTGCCCCTTGCCTCACAGGTAGCTCTCCTGACCCCTATCAGATGGTTGAAATTCTAAAATTGGAGTCACTCCCAATTTGTTTTGAATTTGCTCCAACAGTGCCGAGTCAGACATATTTTAAGAGACTGAGGGGAAAATGGGCAAGAAAATCCAAAGACATGAGATGACCAAGGAACAGGTTACCAGACAGGGGGGCTGACTTCACCAGAGGCGAGCCCGGCTCCAAAGTCCAACTAGGGTGAGATGTGCTTTCACTTAAAAATTATTACTCTATCTTAAACAAACAAACAAACACACAAACAGGCCTATCTTCATATTGATGACTTTTTCAATATTCCCTATAAAGCTGAGGTCCCCGCCAATCAAACACTCCAAACTGTAAACAGAGACGGTGTCTGTGGGAAGAGAGCAGACATAAGCCAGCATCATCTGGGGTGTGTGCGATGGGACACTGGCCGGGAGGTTGCTGTTCAACAGATGACAGGGTGGTCAGAGCCAAGTATGGACTGCCCGCGTTGTGTGAATCCTCTGAAGCTACTCTTTCCTGCAGGCTCTATGCCAGGAACCCCATTCAAGTCCTCACAGGAAAGAGTGTGAAGTATCCCCTGTTGTCCAGATCTGGGGGACAGGCGCCGTAGCCAGAGAGAAGGAACAAGACATTCCACCTGGATCCACTTCCTCTCGCTCCTTTAGGGAAAAACACTGTGGAGGGAAGGGCACAAGCACTGCTGCTCTTAGGAACCTGGTGAAAACTTACTGCAGTGGGGAGAGGGGGTGAACAGGAGAAAAAACACAGCTCTACTCCTTGAGGAAGGACAAGATTACCAGCTGAGTCCCCCACAACAGCTGAGGGAGTGGTGGGAGAACACAAGCGCCATGGCCCAGAAACCTAAAAGCATGGCGCATGTGGGAGTCTGAGGCTGAATCGGAACCCGAGGGCATCCTGTCCTCCTCCCCACCCCTAAATGCCAAGCTAAGACCTTTACGTAATGGGTAACAGCCGAAAACTTTTGGGAGAGGGATAGGAGATGAACGGGAATGTGTAGACTGACACTCACTGAGACACCTAAAACTGTGGACTGAAATGGGCATTGCCCTCCTCATCAACCCCTCCTCCCCCAAAGACAAGTTAAGTCTCTAGAGGAATCTGAAGCCTCTGATGCTGGAAGCCTGCCGTATATATAACGTATCACGCACCTGCAGCCCCACTTCTAACTCCAAAAACTCTTGATGCCCACACTAAAGGCCCGGCAGGAGAGGCACACCTGTCAAGAGGCAGGAAGCCTATTTACGTAGTCTCCACTGTCTTACACAAGATGTCTAGCTCTCGTAACAAAAATTACGAGACATATAAAAAGGCAGGAAAAGAAAACGTATGCAGAAGAGAAAAAGCAATCAGAACCAGTCGGATAGGACACAGATGTCAGAAGCATCAGAGAATTCAAAGTAATTGTGGGTTAAAGGCTTGTGGGCCACCCGCAGGGTCCAGTGGGAATTTCAGCTGAGGGCTGGACACAGGTGACGGAGAAGGCAGTGAGATGCTACAAACGAAAAACAAAGTAACAATGACAACAAGAGAATGGCCAAACCCAGAGTTCTATGCTCAACGGAAACAGTGTTCAAAGACGAAGGAGAAATGCAGACTTTCTTAGAAAAATACAAACGGAGGGGATTCACTGCCAGTAGGACTTACTTGACAGTAAATGTTCAAGGAAACTCTTTGGGCAGAGAGGATACGGGCTCAGAAGGGAATGTGGATCGACACAAAGAGCTGAAGAGTATCAGAAGCAGAATAAGGACTCTTTCTGTAAAGTTCTAATTGCTTGCTCTAAAAGACAACTGAACATCTGCGGCAGACATAATGGAGCAGGTGTTTACGGCACCGGTAAACGTAGACAGTATGAACACAACAGCACAAATAACGGAAAGGAGGTACTGTGAATACAGTTACAAAGTCTCTAAGCTGCATGTGAAGTAATGCAGCATTATGTGAAGGAAGACAACTAAATTTTCTAAAGAGGGGTGTAAATAAAGTCAAGGAGGAGATAAAACAGAGTCATAAAAAAATGCGCAATGAAGTCATAAAAAGAAAAAAAATTAAATAAAAAAACCACACCCAGGTGGCAAGGTGGTAGGTTTTATTCTACTACGTGAAAAATAACATTAAAAGGAATTCAAGTCTAACACCTTAATTAAAAGAGAGAAATTGCTAGACTGGATTAAGCAAGCAAGTGCCAAGTATATATACTATATACCAAAAAACCCATTTTAAACAGAAAGACATAAACAGATTGAAAATAAAGTTTGGAGAAAAGTATACCTTACAACATTGACGAAATCACAGCTGGAAAAACTGTATCAGTACCAGGCAAAGTAGATTTCAGAACAAAGAATACTATCAAGAATGAACAGGAACATTACATCATGATAAAAGACACATAATCCTAAACGTATATCAACTAATAAACCAGAGCCTCAAAATAAATGGGGCTAAAACTGAAAAAAGTAATAAACTGATCCATAATTAGAGTTGAAGATTTTAACATCCCACTCTTAGTAAGTGATGGAACAAGCGTACAGAAAATGAGTGACAACACAGAAGGAAGACCTGAAAAACACTACCAATTAACTAGTCCCAGCTGACAGTTATAGAACATTCCAAGCAATAACACACTCTGCTTTCCTTGTAAGTATACATGGAATGTTCACCAATCTCTGCCATATTCAGAGCTACGAAGCAAACCTCAACACATTTAAGTTAATAAAAGTCACAGAGTAAGTATTCAGATGAAAACAGAATCAAACTAGAAATCAATAATTGGAAGATACCTGAAAATCTTCCAATATTCCAGACTTACGAAACATATTCCTAAATAATCTGTGGGTCAAAGAGCAAGTCTCAAAGAAAGGTTAGAAATACTTTGAGGTAGATGAATTTATATTTTTAAAATGTTTATTTATTTTTGAGAGAGAGAGAGAAAGAGCATGGGGGAGGGGTAGAGAGCGAGGGAGACAGAGGATCTGAAGCGGGCTCTGTGCTGAGAGCAGAAAGATGGATGTGGGGCTTGAACTCATGAACTATGAGATCATGACCTAACTGACTGAACCATCCAGGTGCTCCTGAGCTAGATGAATATTAAAATATAACACTCAAATTGTGGCATGCAGCTAAAGAAGTGGTTATTGAGAAACTTACTGTATCAAACACTTCTGTTAGAAGAGAGGTCTCAAATAAATAATCTAAGTTCTCCCCTTTAGAAATGAAAAAGAGAAAACCAAAACTAAACCCAAAGCAGGGAGCAGAAAGGAAATAACAGAGATGAGAACAGAAATAAAGAAATTGAAAAAAGAAAAACAGGAATCCAATAAAACCAGAAGCTGGGTCTTTGGGGAAAGAAATGAAAAAAAAAAAAATTGACAAACATCTAGTAATACTGGCCAAGGGGAAAGAAAAGATACAAATCACCAGCAATAGGAAAGAAAAAGGGGATATTACTACAAACCCACAGATATTAAAAGGATAATAAATCTATTAAAAACTCTATTGCCCACCAATGAACAACTAGAATTCAAAATTAAAGATACAATCCTATTTGGGGCTCCTGGGTGGCTCAATCGGTTAAGCGTCTGACTTCAGCTCAGGTCATGATCTTGTGGTTTGTGAGTTTGAGCCCCGCGTCGGGCTCTGTGCTGACAGCTCGGGGCCTGGAGCCTGCTTCGGATTCTGTGTCTCCCTCTCTCTCTGCCCCTCCCCCATGTGTGCACGGGCACACAGGTGTATGTGCACGTGCACTCTCCTGCTCTCAAAAATAAATAAACATTAAAAAAAAACCCCACAATGCTATTTAAAATAGCACCGAAAGAATAAAATTTAAAAATGTGCAGGATTTGTAGGTTGAAAACTACAAAATACTAGTTAAAGAAACCAAAGACAGAAGTAAATGAAGACATCTAGTATATTCATAGAAAGACTAGAAGTTTCAATATTGTTAAGGTAGCCTTTCTCCCAAATTCAATCTATAGATGCAATACAATTGCAATAAAAATCTCACAAAAAAGCTCAGTCAGTTAAGCATCCGACTCCTGATTTTGGCACAGGTCATGATTTCACAGTTTGTGAGTTGAGGCCTCGCTTCGGGCTCTGTGCTCACAGTATGGAGCCTGCTTGCGATTCTCTCTCCCTCCCTCCCTCTCTTTCTGCCCCTCCCCAGCTCACACTCTCTGTCTCCAAAGTGAATAAATAAAACAAAACAAAACAAAACAAAACAAAACAAAACAAAACAAAACAAGGTAGCTCCATGGAGAAAGGACAGTCTTCTCAATAAGTATCACTGAAACGAATGGACATCCACATAGGAAAAACATGACACATACTTTGTATCTTCCACAATCACTCAAAACCGATCGTATATCTAAATGTAAAATACACGACTGTAAAACTTCTCAAAGAAACTGTAGAAAATCTGTAACCTTAGGGTAGACAAAGGTTTCTTACGTAGGACACCAAAAGCACAATTAAAAAAAAAATTGATAAACTAGGCAACCTGAACATTCATTTTTTTTTTCCTCTGAGAAAGACATTGCAAAAATGAACAAAAAGAGACATAGATGGCGAGAAAACTTCTGCAAATTACATTTCTGACAAAATATTTCCAGGATATATTTTTAAAAATATTAAGATTCAACAATAAATACATGTCCCACTTGAAAAATGGGCAAAATTTCTGAATACTTCACCAATACTTTTCCAGACATCTGAAAAACAAATAGCATATGAAAATATGCTCCATATCATCAACTGAAGAAATGCAAATTAAAACTGCAACAAAATACCACTGTAAACCTGTTAGAATAGTTTTTTTAAACTGTGCTGGGAAGGGCACAGAATAACTCGACTCCCATGCATTGCTGGTGAGACTGTAAAATGGTGCAGGCACTTTGAAAAGCAGTCTGGACAGTCTGTTATAATGCTAAACCCATACCAGCCATATGACCCAGAGATTCCTACCCCTAGTATGAAACCATGCAGAAATGGAAATTTAAATTCATATAAAAACCTATACGTGAATGTCTTTAAAAAAAATTCTTTTTAGCATCTATTCATTTTGGAGAGAGAGAGACAGAGTGCAAGCAGGGAGGGGGAGAGAGGGAGACACAGAATCTGATGCAGGCTCCAGGCTCTGGGCTGTCAGCACAGAGCTCGATGTGGGTTCGAACTCGTGAACTGCGAGATCATGACCGAAGACGAAGTCGGATGCTTAACGGACTGAGCTACCCAGGAGCCCCATGAATGTCTTATAGCAAGTTTATTCATATTTGCCAAATACTAGCGGCACTCCAAATCTTTTGGCTGGTCTGTGGATAACAAATCATGGCACATCAATACAATGGAATACTACTTAATAATAAAAAGAAATTAACTATGGATAACTCTTACTTGCCTTATGCTAAGTGAAAGAAGCCAGACCCGAAAAGCTACTTACTCTATTTTCCCTTTTATATGCACTCTGGAAAAGAGATCAGTGGTGCTAGGGGTTGCTGGGTAAGAGAAGCAGTTGTCTATGAAGGAATGGCACTAGGGGAGTTTTTGGGGTGACGGAACTGTGGGGGTAGACACACCATTCTCTGCATTTGTCAAAGACTGCCATAGAGTGAGCTGTAAACCATGAAGTGAACGTTATGGGATGTAAATAGAAGCATCATCAGCCAGGATGTGGGAAGAATCCAAGATAAATGCAGGCTGAGATAGATGACCTAACTGAAGTACAAGTGAACCACACACCCGCTCAGTAGGGATGGGAAGAAAGGTCCCACCCTAGGTGACCTTCGCAAAGAGGGCTCTGACCAGGTGAGGTGAAGGCTAAAGACAAAAAGAACTGCACACAAACACTGCACTGTAACTTAAATCTGTCCTTCTCGGGTGGGTTAGGATTTCGGGAACTGGCTCACCGATTAACACTGGAGTTGAACAAATAGGTAAACGCATTGTAGATGAGGACCGGGTTCCTCACTGTGGGTGAAAGAAAAAGAAGGAAATAGAAAATGCTAGAATCAACTTTGTGGTGCTGGCCTGGAATTGGAAACATGTATGGACTCGTGTTTCATTCATGTATATGGCATAACATGTATGTGCGCGTGCACGTGTGTGTGTGTGTGTGTGTGTGTATTCACACACACAGATACAGAAATAGTGTGTAAGTAGGAGTTAGCACATGTGCATATACTTCCTAGCGCTATCCACTGAGAGGGCTCAGAAGCAGTGACAGGTCAGTAGCAATGAACACACCATCCAGCGAGATCTTGGTTTCTAAATTCCATTCTCCGGTAAAGAGAACCAGAGGCCTTGAAGAAATGGTTGATTTTGGGGTTGAAACATCTTGGGGTGCTAGAAAATCAGGAACTTCTTAAAGAAAAAAAAACAAAACATGGGGCAGGTTGAAAGGGCACAGGAAGAGACCTCAAAGAGCTCTCGATGGCCCGTTTTATTGAGCTGTACACAAGAAAACACCGTAAAAGATTATAACCCAAAGAATACAATACATATCTTTGAGTCCATAGTGATATAACTGAATAAAAGGCTGAGGGGACAAAAGGAGACATGGTAACTTCTCCCTGCAGAAAAATTCTAATTAATAAATTAGAACGCTCTAGTAATCCCCTCGGCAAGATCCACCAATGTAGAAATAGGACATCTACATATTCTCAAAGCATCTCCGATAAACGTTTAACAACGACAACAGGCAGTAAGTTAACAGTAGAGAGTCCTGGTTAACATGACCAACAATACCTACTGACGTAATGTACCTCCCGATATCAAACACTAACAAAAGTACAGTCACCCTACGGCACCTTCCTAATACTGCCAACCCCAATCCCATCGTGAGCGTACATCAGAAAACCCTGAATTGAGGACGTTCTACAAAATAACCGATCAGTATTCCCTACAAACATCTAGGTCACGGAAGACAACAGCGACAGGGGAACACACTGGCAGAGTCTAAAGAGGCATGGGCCACGAAGGGCAGTGTGGGATTCTGAAGGAGACCCCGGGGCAGGAAAAGGACAACGGTGGCAAAACTGGGGAAATTCAAGTCAGTTCTGTCCTTTAGTCAGTAACGTGGAGCTGGAGTTAGTCTCTTCGGGTTGGCAAATGTCCTGCGGTATGTAGACGCAGACACAAGGAGAGGCTGGGTGAGGAGCTCACGAGAACTCTCTACACTCGTTTGCGGCAGCTTTTCTGTGAGACTAAAATAATCTTTTGGAAAACTGCGTGAAACAAACAATTTGTCAGTGCTCCAGGGTCTTGTCCTTACTCTATCGACACGAAGATTCCATCTCATTCAGACAGGCTTGCAGGAAATGTACCCCCTGCTGTTCTTACAGTCATAAAGACTTCTCTTTCTGCGAAGCAATTTTTTTCTTTCCTATGGTTTAATAAGAAACTATGAGTTCTTGAGACCAAAGCCAACACTTCTCTTGGTCAATCGAAAAGCACAGGAGATTTCTCCAAAATATACCAGGATCTACATACACCTGTTAAATTTTTACCACCCGAACCTGTTCCTACCTTGTATCTTGCACCTATTTTTACATCTCTTGGTTCGTTGTGCACAAGGGGACTGAATGGCTCTACTCTGGGTCTGGCCACCGGGACTCTAGTGGAATCTAGCTTAGCACGTCACATAGCTCAATCCTATTTGATCATAACTAAAACAAGGACTAGCGACGGACGTGACATTTCCTCAGATAATAATTTTAAAACCTGTGAAATGCAGTTAATTATTTTCAAGTGTCAAGCCCACAGCTCGCAAGTGTCGGGGCTGAGATTCAAACCCAGGTTATGTTTGGCTCCTGAGTCTGTGCTAAACATCCCCCATTCCAATGTCACGTTTTAAAAATCTAACTACAGGGTGATACGAAAGGTCAACAATAAATTACGGAAATGCAGCTAGCTTATGAATACGCAGGAGTTGAAACGTTTATAGGTACACACATTAGAATCTTTGATTATGAATAGGAGAACATACAAAATGCAATCCCCAAGAAGAATGTAAACTAGTAACTTAACCTTTTATATTTCACCACAAATACACTGCAATTTATATATAGGTACAGATTTTCAGTGTATGCAATTTATGTGAGAGATTTAAAAAACAAAACAACAAAAACCATACACTGTTTAAGGAGAAGGGGGTAAAACTATTTGGCTCCATTTTAATCTGATTTCGCCTCGATCACGCCGAGTTTCAGACCAAAGTTGGAGGTATGATGGGTAGGAAGACACACAGGGTGGTTTTACGGGACCTTCCTTTCTCCCTGGCCAGAGCCACAGGCCTACAGCTTGGGAGGACTTAACAAGGGCTGGGATTCCTTTCTGCAGATTTCCTTCGCCAAGACAAGGAGAGAGTCATGTTTACCTCCCTGCATGCACTGTGTCTTCAAACTCCTGAAGGGGGAGACCACTATCCCTGTTTGGAAACCTGAAAATGAATTCTGGATCATTACATACTTGTTAAACAGGGTTGATACCCTAGGGTGACAGAGAAAAGATAGACCGGAGAGCTTAAATGAATGGAAGACGATGGCATCCTTTTAAATACCCGTAGCACCGACGCAGAGCCCACCCACTCACATGAACACGAATTTGTTTATGTGTGCTAATAAAAGTCCTTTCATGTAACCCCGCGGTCCCCTTAGCCCCGCTCCCACCCCCAAAGACGATGATTGCTACTGCCCCAGAAATTAGGCTGACAGAAGACAAAGCGGGGAAAAGTGACTCGTCTGTGATCACAAGCCAGCGGGGACGAGAACACAGACTTGTTAACCACTCCCCAAACTTAACCATTTAGGACTCTGCGGTATCGCTCGTTTTGCTGTAGCAGGTTACACAGTGTAGTAACTACTACGCCAGACCACGCCGAGCACCTGTTACATCAGAAGCCGGTAAACTACGGCTGCTGGGCTGGCCGCGTGCGGCTTGCTGCCTGTTCGGGTCAGTCAAGTTTCACCGATGCACAGCAGGCCTGCTGGTGTACAAACCGCCTCAGGCAGCTTTTGGCCACAACCACAAGCGTCAGTAGTCACGGCAAAGACCGTATGACCCACAGAACCTAAAAATATTCACTATCCGGCCCTTTCCAGAAAAAAATTTGCCCACGTCTATATTCTGCTGTCAGGCTTAAATCTAACAAGCACCTCATAGCAGCACCGATCATCAAATTCATCCCAGTTCAGCGATTTCTATACGGCTCGGGCGCATCAGAGTGGAAATCTGGAACCAGGTTTCCGTGTATCTAGGAGTCCTGTCGTTACGCCAATAAGATATACTGACTTCGCACTATTCTTGCGACCGTTCCCTTCATGGTGTGGACAATACAGAGTGTAATATTCCAGGAGCGTCAAGGCTGGAGCGTCTGACCCCTCTGCATCACCCAGGGAGCCCGGAACAGATACAAAAAAAAAAAAAAAATACTTGTTCCCAAACTCATAAATGCGTGGCCCTTAAGACTTGTATTACTTCCTATTTTTCCAATACTCAGTAAAATTTGATGCAAGTGTAAAATTAACTTTATTTTCTGTGAATTTAAATTCACGAGGGAAAGAAGAGGTATTCGGTGCAGCGACCTTGCTCTTCAAGAGTAAATGTTTCGAACAATTTCCCTAGACATGGATTTCAAAACCCAGCGCCAGCTGGATGAAGGGTACCCCGCCCTCCCATCCTTGCCAGACAGTGACACCTGCTGGAAGGTGCTCAGACTCACGAGAGGTCAGCACCACCCCGTCTGGGATCCACACTCTCCTGCTCTCATCTGTCTGTTTTTGTTCTTCTCACATGTTTAGAAATATTACTTGGAGATCCAGACAAACAGCCGCAAAAACTGGGGAAATTTTCCCTGAAAGCCCACAACTACTGCGGTAACAAACTTTTGTGTTATTTTTGGATGTTTTTAAAGATGAAAACATCACTACGCATGTAACGGGCCAGAGTTTAACGTTTTACTTTAGGAAGTACACCGAAAGACCCTTATCTGTGTCGTTTGTTAATGACATTAAGACTTATTTATCTTAAATATAAATCTTAAGAGCTCTTACGGTTTCACATCGTACACGGAAATTTTTCTTAGGAGTACTAATGTTTTCCAACAAAATCCCAGTGACAAAAACATACTGTGCAGGTTTCATGTAGACAGGATTTCATTTAGAGAAACACGCTTCAATTTATTTTAAGGGTAAATGTGCTACAGTTTTAAATCCTGCGAGCTAACATTGTTTTCTTACACACATTATCCTCTACCTCACCCCCAGCGAGAATCACTTTTGCAGCTGCATTTTGCCACGCTGAATGGCTCTCCCAGTTTGGCAGCTGAGGGCACATATTAACATTCCTAGCACTGAGGTCCGGCATTCTGTTGACAAAAACATTCTTTGGATCAAGGCATGAAAGCAAATAGCCAGCAGCGCGTTTTTTGACATAAAAGGTGAAAACGAAAAAGTATTCGCTAATACCCCGAGAACACAGGGACCAAATTCCTGAGACAGTGTAATTTTGCACGACAAGACAAATAGGAGGGCCATGTGCAGCTGGCTGGAGGGATGAGACTTTTCATGAGCACATACTATAATTACAACTCGAGTTGCTGGTTTTAAGCTAAACAGAAACTTCTTCACAATGCCAAATGCCCGTATTTTATTTCCTTTTAATTAAAAAAAAAATCTACTTTTTTAAATATTTATTTTTGAAAGAGAGAGAGAGAGAGAGAGAGGGAGATGCAGAATCGTGAAGCAGGCTCCAGGCTCTCAGTTGTCAGCACAGAGCCGGATGAGGGGCTCGAACTCAGGAACCATGAGATCATGACCTGAGCTGAAATCAGAGGCTTAACTGCCTGAGCCACCCAGGCACCCCTTGGCAAATGTCCTTATTTTAATGGTAGGCTTAGAACAATTTGTAATTCCTCCTGCTTCATTCAAAGTAAATGTTTCCAAGCATCTGTCCATTTACTCCACTTGGACATCAGCACAAGAATTACAGGCTAAAATGGGCAGCCATGCAGCCTGCTGTTACTAAGAGTAGTAAGGAATTTAAACTATCCAGGGTCTTCAGTCCTTCGTCCACTATCCTTTTCACATTGATCCTCAGTAAGTGCTCTTTATCACCCAGCGAGCATGCACGTGACCCCAATGAAGGACATTCCCAGTATCATGTTGGTGGGCACAGAAGAGAACAGGTTTAGGATCAAAAAAAAAAAAAAAAAAAGATTGACGATAATACCAGGAAAAGAAACACCGAGGTTAAGGAGAAATAAACCCAGAGGAAACCTTTGGTGAAACAAGACAAAACGAGGCAGACATCCAGAAATAACTATACATATAGCATAGGAAGCCTTGGACTTTTCCCAGAAGGCCCTAAGCTGGCCAAGACATTACCAAATGGTAATAATGGTTAAGAAATAAATACTCGGGGGCGCCTGGGTGGCTCAATCGGTTGAGCGTCCGACTTCAGCTCAGGTCATGATCTCACGGTTCGTGAGTTCGAACCCCACATTGGGCTCACTTCTGTCAGCGCACAGCCTGCTTTGGATCCTCTGTCCCTGCGTCCCTATCCCCCTCCCCTGCCTGTTCTCGCTCTCTCTCTCTAAAAAAAAAAAAAAAAAAAAACAAAAAAAAACCAAAACCAAAACAAAACAAAACCAAAAAACCCCACAAAAAACAAACAAAAAGAAAGAAATATTCTGGTGACATACTCTAGTAATTCCTGCCTTTCTGAGCCTTTGCTACATTTTGTTGAACAAATAGAAGCTCAGAGAGGACAGTTCTTGGTGGCAATCACATGTGTGCTACAGAAAAGATCTATTTAAATGGCCAAACCCCTAAATTTTTCCTGTAAACCTAAACACACTGTTCTCAGGATAGGGTTTTGGGTGCTATTCTGGCAAGGTCTGGCATTTAGAATCCGGTCTCCCTAATAACATCATTGTGGGTTACTTTCTCCTTTAAAAAGATTGACCCCCATCTCTCAGAGGTCTGAGGTGATCAAGGTTTAAAGATATGCTGTACGTTATTACATGTCCTGTTAGCATGGGCAGTCTGTCTGCGATGGCCGTGAAGGTAAGCCCCCTTCCTACGGCACCGTAGGACCCCACTGCCCATGCCGCTCCCACACTGTTAAACCAGGAAATCTGTCACGCGGCTATCAAAACTCCGTAGGAATTTAAACCAGTACCCGGAGAAGACAACGTCACAAATTTTCATGCTGATCGAGCCTTGACATTTTAGAGGAATGGGTTCGGTTCCCAAAAGACAAGGGGCTCCTGAATCTCACTTAGTTTTCTTGAATCACTATTCTCTTTAGTAGGCATCTACAACCTGTCAGCGTAATTAGTGACCAATGTCAACTGCGTTTGGGAAGAGCCAGGTGCTGCTACGGGACAGTCAACCGGTTGAGTTTACTTAGTTATTCCTGACTTCCACTTTTCACCTGGCTGGACTAGCTGGCTCCCGACAACCTGAGGCTGTGTCGGCACGAAAGGCATCTGCGAAGCCACCGTAACCACTACCTTTCTGAAATATAGGTGAGAAAGCTAACCGTGCTAAGAGCCGTGCACCTCGCTGCCGGCCAAGCCCTTCGCACTTTCCTGAATGTTTACTGTGGACACGCGGCAGCTGGAATCCCAGTGTGCTTTCTGACAGTGCGCGTGCACAGGCTTAATACTGGATTTATGTTAGATTACAAATATGAGAAACGATATCAAGACCCCAGGATGCCACAGAAGCATTTGAGAAAGCTGCTCACCACTGAAGAACAAAGACAGCACGTTTGCTCGTTTTCATCGGTGGGGCCATGAAGATGGAGAATATGCTCTCAGGCAGGAATGTCGACATGGGCAGGGGATCCTAGGTGGCAGCTAAAGTCGCAGAAGGAACCACTGCCATGCATCTGATCCCTACGAGGGGGAGGCTGCCCTTGTGGCCAGGGTGATGGGCAACCCCAGCGGGTAAGGAGGGTGCAGAGAAGCGAACCTCGAATGGAAGATCACTCGACACTGACCAGCCTCAGAGCCCCAAGCTCCGGTCTACCAGCAGATGTACGCTTCAAAATTTAAAACTGCAATACCTGAAAGCATTGACCCTCCTTCCTAAGTTTTTAAAAGGCAGCCACTTCATCTCCTACAAATGTATGCCTGGTAATTTGTATGTTTCCTCGGGAAGGGAAATTGACGGTAAAAGTGAAACACTTCATAACAAGCTGCTAGGCCTTATCACATCCTTATGGAGTCGATAAGGGCAGGGTTTCCAAATATACACAGAAACCTTAAAAGCGGGAACAAATCAGGCCCTTACCTTTTAGGACAGTCTATTCTATGGGGACAATTCTATACCAGAGTGATGCTGGGTCAGAGTAGAAATTAATTCCAGGGGAAACAGTGCTCCCTAATTTAATAAATGAAGAACGAGATTTCTAAGTTAGTCGTTACACATGTATACATGCAACTGGATGTCACGAGAGAGAAACCACGCCAGACTTTCCACCCAAACTTGTAAACTCCATCTACAGGGGAATAAGGGACACAGAAGAACTGAGGCACTTTCTCTATAGAAACAGCCTTCCAGAAAGAGGCTTTTGCTCTATGTTACGGTTTTATTGTTGCTGCTGAACGGGACCATCCACTTAATGAAATCATGCTTCTTTTAGTCACTATGGTCTAATTTCTCACTACAAAATAAAATCACATCATCGGTGGGGGCGGGGGGGAGAACAAAAATAAAACCAAAGCAAAACAAAAAAAGAGCTCAGCAATGAAAATTCCAGAGTCACGGATTAAAAGCCCCATTATCTTTTCTTTTGTTTCAGAAACATTTGAAAAAATAATCCAGATTGAAAGACAGGTGTATGTGGGTCTAAGGAGGCAATGGCTTTAAATGACTGTAGGTGACATTAAAAAAATTAAACTTTTTAAGTCTTGGGAACACTTTACATATTATGGAATGTTTAAAAGAATAAAAATATGGGGGTACCTGGGTGTCACAGTTGGTTAAGTGTCTGACTTGGGCTCAGGTCATGATCTCACAGTTTGTGAGTTCAAGCCTTGCGTTGGGCTTTGTGCTGACAGCTCGGTTTTGGATTCTGGAGCCTGTTTCGGATTCTGTGTCTCCCTCTGTGTCCCTTCCCCATTCGCACTCTGTCTCTCTCTCTCTCAAAAATAAATTAAAAAACAGAAGAGTGAAAGTACTAGAAAAATCATAGCAAAGAAATAATGGTTTTCGAGTGTCACAACATCAAGACATCTGTATCAATTGCCACAGCAGAGACTCTGATTCTATCTAAGGATAAGTGAGCATAGTTTGCACCTGGAGCGAGTGCTCCCTTGCATAGTCGGACCCGTCCCTCAGCACTGGTCAGCTATGTGTCCTGTCCAACTCTCTCACATCTTGTCCCAGTTACATGCTCATCAGCACCCTACTTCGCTCTCCTAACCCCGGGGCTTTTGCCCAAACGACTCTCTCGGTCCAGAATGCTGCCCCCCGTCAGCTGCAGGTACGTCGCCGATAAAGCAACGTATGAATAGATAAGCCCCTTCCCCTACTTCCGGGACACCCTCGGTCATCTTTCTACAACCAACGAGGCATCTCTGCTCCTTCCCCAACCCCAGCCTTGGGGAGCGAGCCCTGCTGAGTCTGTTTCTCCTGAGGGCAGTGACTGTGCATGTAACAGCTGCTCAAGTGCTAAGTACATAAATGGATGTGTCAGTGAGAGAATTAACTTTTCTTCTCTGGAACTACTGAAGAACAGAACAGATCTTCACCCATCTGGAATGGTGGAATCATCGGAGAACTTGAACTAACTTCTAGTCTTCTGATCCAATGACCAATAAATAACAAATTAACACATGCCGTCATCGTCTCAATGTCACCTGTGTCTGCCTAGGCCATGTCACGTAAACACTGCTTATAGTAAAGGCATTAAATACTATATTAGGGCTACCACCGGATTTGAGTGAAGGGATTTCATAGAAACTAACATGTCAAATTCTAAACATAATAATATGGAACAATTTTCTGAGAGCTAATAGGTCATTTTCCCCTCCAGTCCTTCATTAAATCAGCAACTATTTACTACCTGTCACTTGCCAGCCACCATCCTAAGAAGCTGGAGATATGGCAGTGGGCATATTACAATCCGTGTCCTTATGATTTACTTCCTAGTTGAAAGGAACAGATAATGACACTGACACACACACACACACACACACCCGGGTAGGGGTAAGTGCCATAAGAGACAAAGCAGAACAGAGAGGAGCAGGAATTGCTGGCAGGAAGACAGTGAGGGTGCTTTTGGCCCAGGGGGGTCAGGAAGCCTTCCTTGACAGGGCGGCACTGGAAGAGAGCGCTGAAGGGGGTGATGAGCGAAGTCCTGCGGGATCTGGCGGAGGGCACTCCGGAGAGAGGATATGAGTGCAGGCCCCGAGATGGGGCCTGCTGGGCTGTCTAATGAAGAGCAGGGAGGTGCGTGTGGGTGTAGCTGACTGAGCCAGGGCAGAAGACGCGGGAAACGAGCTTGGGAGAGACAGTGTGAGGAAGGTGAGTGGGCTGGAGAGCCCTGAAGCACACAGCAGAGCAGAGCTCTGAATGAGACGGGAAAACTTTAGCGGGTTTTAAGCAAAATGGTGACGTGATGAAAACAAAACACTTTGGCAGCCGTGTTGAAAGAGTCCGTAGAGAGGCTGGAGTTGGACACAGAGACCAGTCAGGGTCTCCTCCAAGCGATTTCATAGAGGCGGTGGTAGCTGTGACCAGGGTTGGGCGGTAGAGGTAATGGGATCCTGAACACCTTTTGAAAAAAGAAAAAAAAAAGCCAAAGGTTCTAGGGGTAAATTGGAGACGGAGGGTCTCAAGGATGACTTCAAGACTTTTGGTTTAGTAGCTGGAGGATGGGAGAAGACGAGAGGGGAGGCGTGCTTCTTGGAGGTAAGGGGGGAAATCGGAAGTCTGGGGCTCGTCCGACTTGAGATGCCCATCCGATTCGCGAGTGGGGGTGGCCGGCAGCCAGATGGATGTGCCAGTTTGGAGTGAGTGCTGGAATGGGCAGCAGATAGATGGTATTTACGGTCAGAAAACGGAATGAGATTAACCCGGTGAGTGGGTATAGACAGAAAAGAAAAGAGATTAGCCAGCCCAGCCCCAGGGTGGGGAGGTGAGGCCGGGGAGGTGAGGAGGGGCAGCCAAGGAAATGGAAAGAGAAGAGCCAGCTGGTGCATTCTGGGGCTGTGTGCGATCAGAAAACAGGACAGCCTGCAGACAGGCAGCACCCCACTGCAGGCTTCTGGGCTTTCTCCCTTAAAAGCACAGACACCTGAGGAACTGTTAAGCAAGATCCCCTGGCTAACTATCATTGATTTAATAGAGCGGAACTTCTTTCCAAAGAATAATAAGACACAACCACCTTAGGAGAGTAATGAAGAAAACACAAACAAAGATGGCAGACTATCACTCATCTAATCGGCCGAAATGTAAATTCCTGCAACGTAAGTATGGTTAAGGCTGTGCACAAAAAGAAATGGCTCCAGAAACCCATTCAAAGTTATCAAGCAAAATTCATTTTCTTGGCATCGACATACAAGGTGATAGATACCGTTCATGCAAATTTAAAACACGAGCCAACCAACCACATACTATTCACAGATGTGGAAATAAATGTATGTCACACGAACTGAAAAGAGAACCCCTCAGCTCAGTTGGCGTCCGCCTCTGGGAGGGAGAGTGACCGGGAAAGGTGACCTGATGTGTAATGACTTGTTTCGCTGTTTTTGTTTTCCAAAAACACACTGAATTTATGAAAAAGACTTGAAGCAGATAAGAGAAAAGATAATAATCAACTCTGGCGTGAATACATGAATACAGGTAACAAAACTCTTTGTAATCTTTTTGTATTTAGAAAAAATCAAAATATTGTTTTTTGAAAGCACAATAGAGTGAAAGGAAAGCAAGACCACTGGTTTCAAACAACAAATTTGTACTACATTTACACCTACATTCCAAGCCCATAATAAAGCGAAGGAAGAAGAGATTTGTTGGCATATTCATTAGGAACCGTTAGGTCTCCAGAATGGCACGACGCTTGGCAAAATCCACCTATGTGCCAATATTGAATCTACTATTCAATAAAAACGGTGAAAAAACAAAATATACTACCCATCATCACAGTAATTAAAAAAACGTAGCCAAGAGAAAAACAAGTAAAATACCTAGCTTTAGCAGAGGGTCTCCTCTGAATATGCAATTAGAATATCAAGTTTGAGTTATAACCCGAACCCTGCCTCATGTGCTTTTGGAACAAGCTGCGGAATAGAAAAATGAATGAATAGATGTGTAAGTCGGTCTGTCAGCCAGTCTAAACAATACATGATAATTCATGGAAACCACACTTGACTGTCCTATGCAAATTCAGAATATAAACACTCCCTTCCTTTAACTGTAGAGGCTCTTTCACTTACTTTTTATAAGACAGAGAGATCTTCCTCAAGAAGTAAAACCTGTAAATGAGCATATATTGTGATAATACTTCCTGTGTGTCCGTGTTTTTCAGACAGTAGTATTTCCCATTTCTGCCTCATACCTTTCCTAGTCAGTGGGTAATAATAAACTTGCTGAAACTCTTATTCATTCTTCCCAGTTTTCTACTTCTGAATGCCTCGGTAGAATAGCAATACAGCAAATAATAGCAAAGCAAATCGATAATAAAGCAAATAAAAAAATTTATTCCCTTCATGATGGTAGTTCACTCACTGCATGATTACTAACAGCAGAAAACAAACCAACTGTCTATATTAGAAGTGAATTATAATTAATTCTATCAACTGTGTCAGTGTCTTTGTTTCAAGACACGGACGTAGAATTCAATTTCTGGCAATTCAACAATCGGCTTTTAACAAATAAGTTCCTAAGAAAAGTGACATGTACATTAATGTGATAGGCACTTTTAAATCCTGATCTGGCCACCCCTAACATGCATCAAAGCAACAAGGGTGTCTAAAACACTTAAAAAACTCCTTATTGTCCTAAATTTGTTACGATTATCTTTTTTCTTCTATCAAGAATGCATCAGTTTATTCCCCAAAAGGAGTTAAAGGCAATCCTCTCCATGTGCTTAAAATACCGAATCATATCAGCTGTACCACTTAAGACGTGAGTCACTTCCTCTGCATATTTAGAAATAAGTTCAGGCTCATTCATTTAGTGTGCTACCGGTTGTTAGGTGGAATTAAAAGCGTTTGACTTTTTACCTATATTTACCATGGTGTGCTCACCATTTACTCTTTGGAAATATTCTACGTATCAAACTAATGCATGTTAACTAAGACATGGCAAGCAGGTAAATGTCTAATTTAGGGCACTTTTCAAAAACAGAAAGTTTCTTTTTTAAAGAAAACTTATCTCTTTGATAAATTCTTGACCTATGTAAAAAGTCTCACGAAAGAAGAATTCTACTTTCTAATTAGAACAGAAGAATGGGTTTATTTTCCCTCAAAATTGGTCAGAGATAAACACTTAGATTTGTTAACACCGTTATGAAAACCCCCAGCCAGCGTTTTCAAAATGACAAACATTTTGGGGAAGCACCCAAGTGTTTTACTGCACAAACATTCCCAGAGCGGCTGCTACATGCAAGGCCCTGCATTAAGGGCTGCGGGTGCAGCTAGGATCACTCTGTCGTCAGTTCTGCTCATGACCTGCTTAAGAATCTCCGTGAGGAGGAAAGGTCGGCATGTAAATAATCCAAAAATGAGGCAGAAAGAGATTCAATGCTTTCAGAGAGCAAACTCGGAAATACTACAGGAGCTGAGAGAAGAGAAAAATGGTTTCCCACAGTGTGGGAAGGGAAAATCAGAGACGGCTTCATGGCGGCGGTGGATCTGAGGGAGACCTTGAAGGAAAGTACGATGTTGTCCGATGCGCACTGGGAGCCACGTTCTGCGTGGGGACTGAGGGCGGGGTTTTGAGGGAGGGCTGTACAGGCAGAGAGCCAGATCAATGTCACGTAAGCAGGAAATTTAAGCATTAGGGTAGGTGAAAGACAGAAAGGAGAAAGAAGGGTGATAAGGCAGGCGGACACCAGATCATAAAGGATTCGGGGGATGCGAGCTCATCATTTATTCAGTCGGCAAATGGAAACCAATGGAAGACTTGCAACAGAGTAGTACGACCAGATGCAGGCTTCACGAAGATTAATTTAACATCCGTGGGAATGGATGGACGGGAAGGAAGACAAATTAATGATGGGGAAACTGAGCAGGAGTCTGTTGTACAGTGTAAATAAACAGTAACGAAAATAAGAACTAAGCAGTATCAGTGGGAATGGAAAGAAGAACATGGACGCAAAAAAAAAAAAAAAAAGAATAGTACATCGTAAATAGCATTTATGAAAAATATGGAATAAAGCCTTACCTGATTCTTCTGTATCTTGTTCATCTATTAAACCTACTGAGACGCCTAAATCCACACATTTCTTGCTATGTGTCTTGGACTTCATGTGTTTTGTCAGATTTCCTTAAGGGAAAAGAATGTTTACTAAGCTTACGCAGTAGTATTTTGCTGCTGCATTTGTCAACACTGGCAAATTCCATTCCTACTTCAAATGAAAGCACAGACTGTGGTTATACAGTTCCAAGACTCAAATTTGGACAAAAGAAAATACTGGTATCTGTATGTTGTAATAACCTCGTTATTTACTACTAACAACTTCTCTTTTCAATTCTGCCTCTTCTACTTGGATAATGTCTACTTTTGCCTTTGGTCTCTATTCTGTCGTCCTTATTTTTTTTTTTTTTAAACATTTTAAACATCCTCGATTTAAAGTCCCTTTTGGATCGCACTAAGATGTGTAGTTCCTGGCGTCCAAATTCTCCACCACTGTGCCTGCCGGATCTCCCTCATGGTACTTTGTTTCCCTGCATGCCTTTTAGTTTTTATCCTAAGCTTATCTTTAGCAAGACTGTTTTCCACGGAGCCTTACATACCCTGAGTTGCAGAAACATCTCTGTGGGTCAGTTTTCCAACTGCTTCTACTCGGGGCTGAAGGTTTCAGACCTCTGATTCTAGACCAGTTCTTTCTTTCTTTTTGCATGGCATAGGTATGGGATTTTGCTCTTCAGCAGAAATGTTTTTCCCACATGGTCCAAAGTCACTGGACAGGAGGGCCAGGCTTATTTCAGAGGCCTCGGACTCTATTCCAGTATTAACATTAAAATCCTTGAGCTGTGGGCATATACCTGGCTTTGCTGTGCCCATGAATTCTTGTATTTTAAATTTTATTTTTTATTATTATTATTATTATTATTATTATTATTATTATTATTTTAAGTGTCTATTCACTATACTAGCATGGAGTTTCTTTTTTATTTCTGTTACCTGGGAATTTGCCTTTTTTAAATTTCAAGCTTGACTATCTATTAAACACTACATTTGTTATATCATAAACAGCATTTCTGTTATTTGGAACAGGAGAGAATTTCCTGTGTTAATTTCACTTCACCATATTGACTAGACGTCTCATAACAGTACCTCTAAAGACGTGTTTCCTTTGGCGGTTAATGTAGCTAAGTATTATCAGGTTAACTGGGACCCACTGGGAACGTCCATCCCAAGTGATCACGAATGCATGGGAAGAGCTCAGATTCTAAGGATGCCAAGCAGTCTGAGTGCAGAACGCCACACACACAAAACATCGCCAACAAGGGAAGGTCCTCTCTTTTGAGAAAACAAAATCCAGATACTTAGCTTGGTGAGCAGGGGCGAATTAGTATTTGAGAATAAGCCTGGAGGTAAAGATGTCTGAATCCTTGGTCTTAACTTTGGGCTTGCAGTAGCTGAAGGGCCTGTGAAACTGCTGTATTTATAGAGCCTCAGTACCACTAAAACTTCCCTAAGTACTTGGAACTGGTCACACTGTTCAAGCCACTTCTTGCACTTCACAGCGTGCAGCACCTCAGAGCTTAGTGCTTAAAGGGCTCAAGGGTGACAGGGTTACCTGGACTAGATGATATCTAAGACCCAGCAAACCCTGACTTCTGTAATTCCGGAGATGACATCCGGCTTAAATGGCTTGGCCATGTCTGATAGTTACTTGAAATACACTTAAAACAAACAAACAAACAAACGACACATGAGGTAAATATGGCAAAATGTTAACAATTAGTAAAAGGTGGACTGGTTGGTAGACTGGTGTTCATGATACAAATCTCTACTTTCCCGTAAGCTTCAAAATGTTCATATTAAAAACTTGTAAAAAAAGACGCTTTGGCCATCTCAATATGGCTTAAATTTCCATTTACAAGCCAAAGCACTTCCTAATACAATAACACTATTACAAACCAAATTACTTTACCGAAAGTGCTTTCGTTCCCTACATGAACAGTCACGGAAGGTTATTTGCTTCTTAGAGACGTTAATGGATAATTGTAACCAGACAAATTTGGGACTATAAGCTTTTAATAAGCATATCTTCTCATAATTCGAGCTATTACTTACTACTAACCTACTTCTTAAATAAGTTAAAATAAACACGACAATTTGCATTTTAACATGCAAAATAGATGCATATATCCCTTAGCAATGCCATAAACTCTGTGCATCAACATAATAAGTACATTTTTCAACAGACTTAAGAAACATTAGTCTAAATCCTCTGGAAAGCATGTGAGGTTTTGTTTCTGGGCTCCTACAGCTACACAGAGAGTCTAGCTTTCTGTGACATAAATGGTAGTAAATCCTGCAGGGGTGCAAGCTCACTGTGTCTTTTCTGCTGACTGACCTTTAAAGCAGAACAGTGAAAACAAATCAATTACAATTCTTTTGGAAGTGTACTCATCAGATAAATTAAGGGGACAAATGACAAAGTAGAGATTTATAGGCACGAGGCATCAGAAGCATCAATTTCTAGCACTGCAGACTGTTTAGCTGGCCGCAGCGTGCTCTTTCTCGGTACCCATATTTATGTGGCATGCCATTACATCACTGTTTTTCTGTTCCTATCCAGACACATCCAGTGGGGAGTAGAGTTGCGCTGGCTAGGACGACAGAGTAAATCCAGGAGGACAACATCTGCAGCCTAACCTAAAAACGAGTCGACTAGTATTCAGCTGCATTTAAAAGATCCTATGGAATCTGTTTTACAGATATTCACAAAAGGCAGACTTCTACGAGGAAGCTGACCCATAAAATAAAGAACTATCACCCTGAGAAGAGGGAAATACTGAATTTCTAATATTTTCTTCACCGGTCTCCTTAGCTAGGGTCGCTTTCCTCAAATACGCATTTATCGCAAAATTGCAATGGATTTTCTGACAAGACAAAACATCTAACGTAAATTCAGATCGGCAGCATATCCGAGAAGTTGGAAGACGTGAAAACTGCAAAGATCTAATGCTCACTCTTCAGGGGTCATTATGCTCTGTCCGCCTCTTGGGAAACATTTATCTAAACCTTTACGTGACGCTGTTTGGAGTTATTTCACTAAGATTACTTACTTGGTGATTCAGAGTATTTTTCTTGGCCAAGAAGGTTCATTTGGTTTTCCACACCTAAGTTTCCCTCCCTTTCTTGCCCTCATTTTATGAATATCATTTAAGTATCCTGGTTCCTTCTCTTCTTTCTATTGAGAAATACACATTTCACATTATACCTTGATCCTCTTTTATTTAGCAACATCATTCTGTACTTGCTAATCTTTTATGAGTTATATTGGCCCATTTCTGGTCTCCTGGCTGTGTACTGGAAATTCGCAGATGTTGCGTAATCACAGGATCAAAACCAGTGAAAGGGCAATAAACTGGGTTAAGAAATCATGGTACCTTCTCCTATCAAAGCCTGCACACAAGACCAGGAAAAGCATCCTGAAACCCACCCTCCATTTCCAGAAGGTGAATCCACATCACAACCAGAGGACTACAGACAGTGAACCTCTCAACTACTCATGATGTCCCAAAGCTATTCAGAAATATTCAAGACTAGCTGAAGAACAATTCTGTTGTTGTTATTTCTATTATTCTTGCTTCGGGTACTCCCGGCATCTAAGGAGAGCTAATGTGAATGTTTAGTTGCTATGTATCATAACTCTCCTTAAACGCCAAAAAATTCTAGCCAAATAACGTAGTAAATTTTGCTGATGAGTTGATCAATCTCTAAAACAAAAACCCTGAAGGCAGCCAATATAATCAGACAAAAGTGAGTGTTCACTCAAAGGGAATAAAAATAAAGTTTCTGTAAAAAAATCGTCAATTAAATATTTTTTACAGATATCACACTTTCAGACAGAGAATTTTAGGATGACATTGTTTTCTTTTAGAGAGGTTCTTATTTTTAAAAGGTAGGGAGGAAACTGAAGTCTCAAGTAACAAATTTTTATGTAATGATTCGTGAGCAAGGAGCCTAATGGAGAAAGTGGGCATTATTTTTTAAGTAGTGTTCTCGTTATATGTAGCAGGGAATCTGGAGAGGGTAAAATTACCTTAACTATAATAAAGACTTGCAATTTAAATAAAAACATATAAAGCATACAGAAAGAGTACTAAATATAATTTTAATGACTAGTTCTGAGTTCTGTGCACATTAAATAGGACAACAGAAGTTTTCTGAAGCTGAAATTCAATAGAATTTGGGTAAAAAACAAAAAGCATCATGGAAAAAAAATGGCCTTTCATGCCTAAAATTAGATAATAAGACACGAATGCAGTCATTGTAAGTTTACTATAGTTATTATTTAAACTTTCACTTCAATCCTGTAGCACAGAAAGGAGTTTCCTTATCATCATGAAAATTTTTTTCTTCTTCAGCTCCAAAGTATTTTTGAAATGTATTAGTCATCATGTTATGCAACTCTAATCTGGGGAGGGAAATAAAAAAGGGTAGTTGCTCCTTTTAAAATGTTATATTTATTATCTATATGGTGAAAGTATATAATTAAAAAAAAAAAAAAAACTTTTTCTTCCTTTCCCTGAGAGGTCTAGAGACATATAAAGAGACAAGGCTACCGTGTTGACAAGATGTTATTTCTATCAGTCTATTCAAGTTACTGCATCCTTGGTCACAGAGTGTCAAGGTGGATCTTGGCTCTACTAACTCAATGCATATCAAAAGGACCACCGAACAATGCCATTTCATACCTTTCGTCTTAAAGGAGAAGTTACAGTAAGTGCAGTGGTAGGGGCGGACATCTGTATGGGTCCGTATGTGTTTCTTTAACATACTAGGTTTCTTACAACGTATTCCACATTCTTCACAAATGTACTTTCCTCTTCCCCTGCCTCGGACATATACATACTCTTCATTTGATTTATATCTAATTTAAAGAAAAAAAATAGGGAGATTGGATACTAGGTCTTCGAGAAAATATTGATGATTAGAATTCAGCTTACAAAATACAAGAAGTCACCATTTTTACACTCAATCAATACAAATTTTATGCACATGTAAGTAACAATATTCCAGCTTTTCGCATCAACATTTAATATGCAAATAGCCAATTCTGATCAAACCACCTTACTCGATACCAGGTTTAATTTTAGGACAGAACTCCCTCTTTCTCAGCCACTGGCTCCAAAGTTTTCTTTATTATTAAATTCAATTACAGCAACTCTAAAAGTACTGAAACTTCTCTTGGCTTCACTAGAGCTACAATCAGCTTTTACAACGTGTTTTTCTCATAACTGAAAACACAGCGACATCCAATAGGCAGTGAATTTGTCTCTCTTCGAGCAGATTTCCCACGGAGCTCCTTATTGTAAATCAACGTGAAACCCAGAGTTTACTCTGAAAATAGTTCTTAGCTGCCTCCTAGGACCTATGATGTTTCCTAAATATTTTCTTGATCAAAATGGATTTATTTAACATGACATCTAACATATATTTTGCCATGAAGATTCTGTTAATAAGCTGAGAAACCTTGTAACATTTATATAAAATTGGCACTGGTTAAGTCTTCATTCACATGAAAGCAAATGTACATTTAAAAAGTAAGTTTAAATGTACATTTAGAAAGTAAAATTTGTACTTGCCCTCCATCAAATATTTTAATTCTTCTTGGTTCACTTTTGATTAAGGAATTTTCTTTATCTTGCTCACTGTTAATTTCAGAGGCATCTTTATTGCTGAATTCAACTACTGTGGACTTTTGATTACCTAATGCTCTCTGAAAGGAAAAAAAAAAAGAGAAACTAATTTAATAAAACTGAAAACACAAACATGCTAACGTTTCACTTGGAAATTAAAACATGGCAGAGTACCGTACGCGTAGTTAACTTAATGGAATGCATTTCAAGGAAATAACATGTTTAAAGGTCATTTGCTCTCTCCCCTCCCCTATCTTTAACCTATCTGTCTGCACCACTGCGAACTGATAAATTCTATGTTGTTTTAAGATCCCACCACAGTCTCCTGACCAATCATTCACACTACACTGTATTTCTGAAACGAGCTTTATTCTTCCAAGATGGGAAAGTGCCAGTTACCCCGTTTGGTATAATAATGTCTCATACTCCTAAGAACGTGACCAATTCCCTGCGACGTCGGTGGACTGTAACTGCACTTCGGTTCAAGCAAAAGTCCGTTTGCCAACATTCTCCCCTTCTCCTATCATTTTAAACCATAATTATGTTTCCCTGCTGTATCTTCTCAAAAGTTCCTGAATACCGATAACTGTGACATACAGGCAGGTCACAAGTCAGGGTGTGGACTGATAATAATTAAATGTCTGGAAAACAGTAACACACATCAACATGGCGAGTGTTGGGTGCTTCTCCTCTGGAAACACTACCGTGACACCACCTGAGGATTTCACAAGCGTCCCCCTCCTCAGTCCCTACCATTCTCACATATCCTGCGGTGCCAGCAGCACAGGACCCAGTGTGGAAGGACACTCTCAGGGTGAAGTCACTTGTCCAAGGTCAAGCTTAACAGCAAAGGCTCAAACTCCAGTCCTGTGGCCAAATCCAAAGTGAGGCACAACTTTTCTGATCAAGGGGCCTCTTTGTCACAAAACCTTAAAAACCACATCCCCAAGCAGATGGCTCTGCACTGAGATGACCTGATTCTAGCAAATGAGAGAGTGTGCGCCATGGTCAGAGGGCCCGCGCAGCCTCAGAAGGTGCACCCTGGGGAGCTCAGGAAGGCAGTGCGAGGAGGTAATGACACTGACCCTAGCAGACAGGAAGGCATCGGTCTCCTCTTGTCCTAGCAAACACACCAGGTGTCCCCACAATCTGGAATGCACACGCACACTACTCCTTGACTTTATACCGTTAACGCTAATCCTGCTTTTTACCTTCTTTTCAACACCAAATTCCCATTTCTCTGTGCCTCACTTTCCTACCATCGAATCTGGCTTCTGTTCACCAATTACCAACGAGCCAAATGCCCAAATCCTTATCCCTTCCTTAGTCTTTATGTGCTTGGCCACCTGTGCAGTTTATGTTGTTGACACCTTGCTTCTCTTAGAGACCCTTCCATTTCAGCACCTTTCTTTTCCATTCTCCATTATAAGTACATTAACATCTGGGTTGTGAGTCAACCCAGTACCCAGGCCTCCACAGCCACCTGCTCATGTCCCCAACACTCCAGCGATATTGGGACCGCTCGGTCCAGGAACCACGTTAGTCTCCATCTTTATGTGACCTTTATTTGACCTCTCTGTCTGAGTATCTTTCCATGAAATTTCCTCCTTGATCTATGTGATACCGCTTTCTCCTGGTCCTCTTCTTTCCTTGATGAACAACCTCTCTCAGTTTCCCGTATGGACTTCATCCATTCAACCCTTTAAGTAGTGGTGAATCCCGAACCCATTCTGAGATCTTCTGTCCCTCCTCCCGCTCTGAGCAAGCTCATTAACTACCCCCATGCACCAAGGAATCCTGACACCTTCCACCAGGAGTCCTCGCCTAGCTCCAAATCTAAGTACACATTTCCAGAGGCATTTCTACCAAGGCACTTGATACTGAAGGAGAACCACTTTTCCAGAGGCGCTTTGGGAATATTCCAGAAGCTCTGTCTAAATTCTCATGATCAGGTCTCATCTTCCAAGATTCTGATTTTAGTAGGTCTGGAGTAAAGCCGGGTCATTTAAAAATTAAATTCTGAATGGTTGCCTGCACCCTCCTTTGTTGAAAACGTATCAATGGCTCTCCACCAGTGTGCATATTTTTTTTGGTTTTTATCTATATTTCCAACTTGGAAGCATGTCAGTGTTTCAAACTTACACCTTCTAGCCACCCATGGCAGACTCCTCAGGATTCTTTAAAATGAACTAAGTTCTTTATCATGTCCATGTCATGTCAGCAGACTATTAAAATTTCTCACCCTTTTACCTGAAACAAAAATCCCTACATTTTTTTTTTTAAGACTCAGCTAAAATATCACCACTTTGGGAATTTCGTCCCTGTATCCATACCTCTTTAACCTACCGGCAAATTTAGAGACTTCCTTCTTGGTAAGTGTGTGTGTGTGTGTGTGTGTGTGTGTGTGTGTGTGTGATTGTGTGTCTATATATATATATATATATATATATATATATATGTATATGTATGTATATATGTGTGTATGTACGTATATGTATGTGTGTCTATATATATATGTATGTATATATGTATATATACAGACACGTTCTATATATACACGTTATATATATACATATATATGTATATATATATATATAGACACACATATCATGTCTATGAACCTATACTGTATGCTCATGAACCTGTAGAGGTCACGGACTTAATCTATAATTCTTAATGTCAGGAGTCCACCATGATCCCCTTACCTATTTATTTATTCTCACTTAAATGATTTTTCCCATTTTATAAAGCCAACAACTCTAGTAAGACTGATTACACAAATAATTCCAAATTACAGTTTTATGACCCTATTCTATACATCTTGACCAAATCCAACTTAATTATATCAAGTGTATAAGTCAGCTATTCTGTGAGTCTTCTCTCTAGCACTAAGATGATTCTAACACCGGGTGGGAGTTGGGACTAGCATGGCCAGGGGAGGCTAGTCAGGTGTACAAAGACAAGTATGAATGTCTCTGCTTATATTTCGAAATGAAATGTAACAGTCTTTGATTACTCACACCTCTATTCCCCCGCACCAGCAGGGACAAAACACAAACATAATCTCTTTTCACTTAATACAAGAGAAAGATGAAAGTTAAACCGTGATGATCTGTATGTACCATTACGTAAGGACTTCAACATTCAGCTCAGGGCAAGTTATTTCCAAAATATCTCAAGACAGAATCACCGAAGGATTCCATGTAACCCTTATCAGTCTAACTCGCGGGGTAAACTTCTCATCCTTTCGTCTGGGTGACTTTATACTTACACAGCACACTTTGTCATTCAAAATTAAGATACACTTTCCAATTAAAACATTTAAAGGCATCAAGACATCGCACAAACTATTTGTGAAGATAAATGATATGTCAAGTACCTTGCTTAAGTTGCTTTTCCACTTGCTTGAATAGACCAATAAATCTGATTTGGAATGGGTAGTTATTGCTTGACAATATAGTGATTTTCCAGTCTTCTGTTTTGAATTAAGGAGAGAAAGGGCAACTTTTGTAGGCAAACCAAGTGGGTTTGGATTACTGGCACTAACTGTCCAATCAGTATAGGCTGAAGTTTTCTGGTCATTCTGAGGCAAATGCAATGCCTTCTGCTTTAATAGGTAACACCATGTAAAGTTGGTTGAGGTCTTCAGGCTGGGGAAAGGCAGCTGCTGTGCACCTCCCGCATCAGACACTAAAAGTGTGGCTTGACTTTGGTCTTGGATGCTCTCTTTGTCACGTTGAGTTCTAACCCCTGGAGACTTCCTTTCTTGGTTACCGTCTACACGTTCCAAAGGAGAAAGGTGAATGTCTTCTGCAGGGACAGGTGAATTTCTCACTGTAAGAGTGAGCGACGTGGAGGACTTGATGTTTTCAAACTCCTGTAGTTCGACTATAGGTTCTGTAACTACAGACTTAGAGTGTTCGGATGACAAATCATCAGCTGGTAGGACATCTGTCAAACTAACAGCCTCGCTACTAATTTCAGGTTGAGAAAAAACATCCTGTTCCGACAGCACACCATCAAGAGGCTCCGTAGTACAAACCTGCCTCACTAAAATAGGTTTCTTCTGTTTATTAACTTCACTAGGTCTTGAACTCCCTGGTTCAAAGGGTCTGATCTCTGTTGTACAAATAGCCCCATTTTCATCTTTAGCACGCTTTTGGTGTTTTTCCATGGCAATGTCTAAACTGTTTGCTGGGGAAAGCATCCTTTTACTTGAAGCTGAAGATTCTTGCTGGGGGGAAAGCCTACCAACAGACGTTTTCTGGGTTACGGGCAAAGGTTCTGATGGAGGGAGAGTCTGACCCATCTCTGAAAAAACATTTTCACAGACAGGTTCTGCCTCTGGGTTTGACAAAGCATTCTGGTGTTCTGTCTGCAATTTTGGCACGGAATTTTGTTCCTCGCTGATTGGCACCATGCTACAATTAGCCTGGCAAATTGGCTGGTTGGACAGGTCTTGGGTCACCAGGATTTGTGGCAGAGGAGTGACTGTGGCAAAACAGTACGCTGGAACGTTACTCTGCAGATGGACGGGCAATGCAAACGACGTCGGCACGTTCTGCGCCTGCCCACCTAGCTTCAGTGGTGGTGGAACACATGAACCGGACATGGCATCTATCAATTTGGTTGGTAATGCTAACGAAGTCCCGCGATGGTCAGCAGCCCCAACTGGATCCGAGAGAACTTGCTTTGGCAAAGAAAGCACAGGATTGGAAGCGCAAGACTGGCTTGAAGTGAAAACCTGACAACGAAGTTGGTACTTGGGAGCAAAGCAACCTTTACTTTTAGAAGCTACACATAAACTGGAATTTGCATCCGGCTGAACACTCTGCATAGACACTTGCAGAGACGTCTGTGTGTTTGGGTGGCTGTGGGGGGTGTGGACTGGACTTAACACATTGATACCGAAAAGCTGTTGAACGGGGAAGATGTTAGTAGAGCTGGAACTGGAGGTTTCTGTTCGCTGATCCTTAACTTGAGTCTGGGAGCGCAGAGCGTTTGCAGGAAACTCGGCTAAAGACGCATTCGTGAGCTGAGGGCCCGGAAACGGTGCTGTGTTCACGCTCGCAAGAGCGATTGTTTGGAAAGATGGTGGGTTCCCGGGAGACACACGACTATCTGGGGCTAGGTTTAAAGATATCTGCCGCATCAGCGGGCCCCTCCTTCTTTCTAAGAGAGGCACGTGCCCGGTGACCCCCATGCCCGAAGGGGACGTCAGGGGCTGCGATTCAACAGGTGGTGTTGTCTGGGGTGGAGTTATGCTTCCACAGTCAAACGATTTACTTCTGAAATCGGAGACCTCCATCGACGTTTGCACGCAGCTAATGTGTTCTGAAGCGGTGCGCCTCATTTCTCGGTGAGTTCCAGGAACGTTCAGTGTATTCGAGCCAGCTGGAATCATGAGAAACTCTGCTCTGTTTAGAAAATCCATTTTGGGGGAAGCCTCCGTTTTAGAAACCTCCTCAACGTCCAATGAAGCTGAGAAACTCGAAGTGTGAGATAAACTACTCTCCCTACTTAGGCTCCTGGACAGAGTGGAGTCGAAACTCGATTCTGTGGACGAGTGCTCCATCTCGGCAAGACGGAGCCTCTTCTTTTTGGGTGGCAGCTTCTCGGTTGGCAACTTTGACAAGGTTTCACTACGCTGAGGCCAACTGAACTTCTCTGACTTTTCCTGATCATAGCCTTGGGCTTCGAGGTCCCGATCTGGCTCTTCGGTGACCAGAATTTCTGGGACTTGGATGTTGTGCTGCCGAACGAGTCGGGAGGGCTGTCCCAACACATGTCGTTCACTTGGACTCTTCCTGGGACCGTCCTGAAGTTCTGCCCTCAGAGCATCTGATGACAGCGCAGGCTGGTGAGGGTGAGACGTGTTCTGGGGAGGGCGCCCTTCTTCTGGGGAAATTCCCATCACTTTCAGAGACCCGGGCTTCACTGTCCTGTTCAGCTCCTGGAAGGAGACTGGGGAACCTCTTTCAAAAGACTCAAGCTTGTCGAATGAATTGGGTCTGCTCAGCGAGTTTGTATGCTGAATGACGGAGATTCCAGTTCCGTGCCTCTTCGGCTCCGTCTTGTCCTGGGCAGCTGAACTTATGTGTTGCTCCATGATGGTAGACAGCTTGGGATCCATGGTCTGGTCGGGACCTCTGGCCGCCAGCTGGATTTGGGAAGCCTGCAGCTGTATCTTTCTGTGCTGGTCACTTGTTATTGCAACGTTATGCTTAGACAAAGTGGAAGCAGGGCCCAGAGAATTCTGGAACTGGAGGCCTTCGGAGCTTTTCGGGGACGCCCCCCTTTCATTTTGCTGAAGTTCATCGTCATCTCCAACACTCTTCATCTTCCTCCGTTTTCTGATCTGAGGTGTCTGCTCCCACACCCCTGCAGGGCCCGCAACTCGGTAGTGCAGAATCTGAGGCTGTGTACTACCAGCAGGCACGGGGCTGTGTTCAGGTTCCCTCACGGCCACCTTTGTTTTTGGTCCATGTAACTCTGAACAGTAAAATTTCTTATGGTTTTCAAAATTCTCCAGTTTTCTATACCTGTTTCTGCAGGTTTCACACTCAAACATTGTCCCTCGCCCTTGATGGGACTTCTTTTTCTCCAAATGTGAGCCTGGGGCCAAGGACTTGCCCCTGGCCGGCCCAGTGTCACTGGCCGCACCGCATCCTGGATAGCTCTCGTCCAGGGACTGTCCAGCACCGAGAAGGTGGTTTTCATTTGCTGAAGAGTCTTCTACTGCTGACTGTCTGACAAGGGTCCGCGGATGTGCACTCTGGGGCATGGCAGTGTTAGGGCCTGACACAAAGACGTCATCGTAGAAAGCGCCAATTTTGTCATCAAATGACTGACTTCCTCTCAGGGGGTGAGGGGGCGGGATGACGCTCGCAGGTACTGCTGAATAACCTGTGGTAGGCATGGAGTTACTTCTCGTAATGGGCAAGCAGTCAAGGGAAGGTACAGACAGAAGGAAGACTTGCTTCGATTTCTCGGTAGGGGTGAAAGGGGACTTTGGTATATCCGAGCTGGAGCTTGTTCTCCGTCCCATTGGTTTCAAATCGAACTGGAAAGAATCTTTAAATATGTATGACTTGGGAGAGTCGATACTTCCTCGCCTCGAGAGAGAGGTTCTCCGTGGCTTTACGCTATCCAGCTGTTTATCGTCAACCAAGGCTTCGTTGTCTGAGATTAGCTTTGATATCCGCTCCTCAAGTGTTTTCGTCGCCAAGGGTGGGCGCATCTGACCCGGTAGGAGCAATGCTTTTTCACTTGTTGACAGAGCAGAAGGTGCTGGTGTACTGATCCGAGCTGCAGAGGGCCCATTATTCTTACTTAAGTCTTGGTCCGTGGTGGGCAACGTTTTGGCAAAGGGAGTCGGCGGACTCACAGTCTGGTCGGCACTTTCCGAACGCGAAAAGTACCCAGAATCCGTACTTCCTAAACTCCGAGGACTCAGAAGTTTCCCTTGCTGCTCTTGGGAGCAATCGGTAGCCTGCTGCCTTTGCAGCTGGGCATGTCCTGTCCCCACGTGAGGTTCCTGTTTCCCTTCTGGCTGACTCCCGTCCCCTTTCTGACGAGACTTCTCATCAGTCTCGAGGGGGGATGTCCGGGCTGAGTGGGACAGGACATTGGTTCCCTGAAGGTCCTTCGGTGTCTGTGCACTCGACAGTTCAGGTTTGGAATCCGGGAGCTTTGGGCTGTCGACTCTTAAAGGGGACACACCGACAGGGTGGACCACGACTTTTGGTAACTCTGACACAGCCTGTGATTCTGAAGATTTGTCCTGTAGCGGAAAGTCACCTACCACATGGTCTGGATTGCTTGGAATGGAACCTGATTTTGGGAACGCTTCAGAATGGGACATCACTTTCACTATCTGCACAGGCTGCGGGTCCATGGAGACCGGGTCGTTCTGTCTTTCCTCAGCAGCCCCCTCCTCATCGCTCTCCCCACTGTCTTCTACGTCCGATTGGATGCTAAGTGCTTTGGGGGACTCCTGTGACAAGAACAAACCACCAGCATCTGGTTGCAAGACAAGACCCAGTTTGATAGTATGTGCATGGGATTTTTTGTGCTTGTACAGATTGCTTTTAGTCTTAAATGAAAATCCACAGGTCACACAGGGATAGGGTCGCTCTCCAGTATGGGAGCGGATGTGCTTCAAAAGCACGCTAGGCTTTGCACAAGCTCTATTGCAATACTCACAAATGTATTTTCCTTGTTTTTTTGGCTTCTGATCTTTCAGAAGAAGATTGCACATTTGCTCCACGCTGTGGTTAACGACAGAGGCGACAGGAGCTGAATTATAAATTGGCGTGGGGGCTGATGGTGTCGAATGGGCTGGACTCACAGACATCGGTGAAGCAGAATCCATTTGCTGGTTTTGCGGAGTAACCTGAGTTCTACTGGAAGGCGGAGTCAGACCCACAGATGACGTCGCTGCCATATGATAAACCTGTTCAAGTTTGGCATTCTCTTGATTTTGCAGATTCACCAGGGACCTTGGGAAACCTGAACGTGCTGGAAGCGGCTGATTTTGTTGGTGAGGCTGAGAAACGAAGTGTTCGTGTTGGTTACACGGGTGAGACACTGACTGAACTGTGGCTGGCTCACTCTTCTGAGTTGCAGACACGTGCACTGTGTACGAGGGACAAGGAGAAGGCTGCGATTCAGAAACAGATTCTTGGGAAGTCTGAGTTGGGGCGTCCGGTGAGCTGCTGTTTAACTGAGAAGGGGGCTGTACAGTTTTATTTGGTCTCAGTTTTTCTACCTTAACTGCACAAGATGAGCCCTTTTGCGACAAGGTGCTCAGCTCTGGCTCCATTGCCTTCAGTAAGACATCAAATGCGGTGTTTGTGTAAGAGGAAGCGGGACTACGAGTGGAGGAGATACATTCACTGCGGTCAGTCCTGGTTTTACTCGACAAAGATCGAGAGTCACATTTTGCATCCGGGAAGCCCGACCTGCTGGGGTCAGAGCCTGCCGATCCCCATCGGCGCAGTTCAGATGGGTGCTGCAGAAACACGGGCTTCTTTGGGGACACAGAATCTTCAGATTTGGAGGCCTCAGCGACTACCCCAGGTGTTTCTCCATTGTGTTTGGCAAACTGCTTCCCATTTTTCACGGGGCTAGGATTCTGCTTCTTGTGAGACTCCGGCGCGCTCTGAAGAACAGCAAAAGCAGGCTCGTCTGTATTTTGTTTATGTTTTGCCTGAAGGGGACTCCTCAGGGGGGATTTTGGTATTTTTTTCAGGTGGTTCTCAGCTACAATCTTTTTTCGTTTCACACCTTTAAGTGATTCTGAAGTTGCTTTAATACCAGCCTCTAAGATTTCTGTTAAAAAAAAAAAAAAGTTAAAAAGTCAATTGGTAAGATGGTAGACATGCCAACCACGCGTATATGTTTTTTTTAAATGAGGATTACAATCACGAGGGCGTTATGACAACTAAAGAAGGTAGTTTAAGGAAAGCCCACTGTGGATAAAACTGTATTTTGATATCTTGGCATTTGTAAGAATGGTGGCAATCAAAAGCTATTGGAACGATCGTGCAGAGACCTTCGTGTCCATTTCCAGAATGCTTTGTTCCTCCCTGGACCACCAGCTCACCAGCGTCCTAGAACCTGACCTTTCAAAACTACATTATTCTCCCTCTTCACAGTGACAGCTGAGGACTCAGTCTATCCAACAGTCTGAGATACCTGCTGCACAAGGAAGAAAACTCAACCTTTTAATGCGGGGTATTTGACGGTCTTGTCGCAATTTAGTATCTTTTATTTTTATTTATTTTTTATTAGACGGAGAGGCAGAGTGAGCAAGGGAGGGAGGAGGGAGAGGGAAAGAATCCCAAGCAGGCTCCACGCTTAGCACGGAGCCCAATGCAGGGCTCGATTCTACAACGCTGGGATCATGATCTGAGCTGAAATCAAGAGTTGGATGGCTCAACAGACTGAGCCACCCAGGCGCCCCACATTTAGTACCTTCTCGAGAAAACTTCTCAGCAAGTTTTAAAGTAAGAGGATTCCAAAATAGGCAATAGTGCCATTTTTGTGAGGAAAAAAAAAAGGCTAGTATACAATAATTTTTGGAGCAAACATATCTCAGGTGCTTATGAGATATTAAGGTTGGTAGAATCATAAAGAACTACTATTGCAGTAATTGTATCAGTGAACAAAAACTATGAAAGTAAAAACATCTCCCTTATTTGTGGTTCTCCACCAACACAATTTAAAAAGTCATAATGTTGTAGTGGCCCTTAGTTTAAAAAAAAAAAAATCCCCATTTTAACGGAACAAAACATCCAATGGCTAGGTTTCTTTGTCATTAGTGACAGGTAGATGGAAGGCAGGTGGACAGGTAGGTAGAGCTAACTGTGGGAGACAAGACAGGAAGCTACCTTCATTTCTGGCTGTGTTGGAAGGAAATCCGTGTTTAACTGGCCTCAGCCCCCCACAACCTCTGTCAACTACGATGTCTGTGAGCAGTAAATACCTGCCATAATTTCATTTGTTTCCATTTGTTGGATTCTTGGGCACAGAGACAAAAACTCATTCAAGCTCCTCTTATTTATTTGCAGAAAAGTCAAATACTCAAATTCCTGGTTATTTTCAAATAGCTGTTGCAACGGACGTATTTGAAATTCGTATCAGACCAAATGCCTATGCCATAATAACCACTGGAGATAAAAAATTTACATAAAATAAAAAAAAATACCCTAGTCCTCTTGTGATGATCGGTTTATGTGCTGTGATAGATTAAGTTAATGAAAAAAACACAGGACTAACACTCTAATGATACGTTTATCCACCATAATCAGAAGAGCAAAAATTTAAAAAAGGGGAGGGTCCCTCGTGACTAAAATGCTTGAGCTAAGAAAAACAGAAAAACAAGTATCAGGTTTGTTGATACAAAATGATGTTGAGCAAATCTTTTTTATGTTTCGATCTACTCATTTACAGAATGCTTCCCACTGTTTTTCCCTTTTCAAGATAAACGCAATAAACTGAATGTCATATGTTGTGCCTACTGGGCTAATGGACACCATGAAAAACACGAATCATCATCTAGGATGAGTAGTTTCCCCAGTCACTTCCAAAAGGCTTGGAGTGGGTTGTAGGAAAGGTCAGAGCCACCAGGCTGTCAAAATACATATAAAGACACAGAGCGGGGCGCCTGGGTGGCTTAGTCGGTTAAGCCTCTGATTCCATTTCAGCTCAGGTCATGATCTCATGGTTCTGGGTGGATCCCCATGTCAGAATCCCTGCTTGGGATTCTCTCTCTCTACCCCTCCTCTGCTCTCCCTCTCTTTCAAAAATAAACTTTAAAGAAGACTGTATGTATGTGTATACACACACACACACACACACACACACACACACCCACCCATGCCAAGCCCCTTCCAGAACCTATGGAACCAGTGGCTTAGTTGGGTAGATAGGCTTATTTTGTTATGTTTTACGTGGTTTTTGGAATAAGCTTTTATGTTTAGACAGTTATTTGTAAAAAAAAAAAAAAAAAAAATTAAATGTCTTACACTTCAAAAAAAAAAAAAAAGCAAAAATTCAACCCACGAGCAGAAACACCCGGAAATACCACATTAAGTTTTAAAGGGATTCTATAAGCCATCCTATGTATGTTTTAAACAGAAAGGGTAAAATTTAACTTTGTACTTAAAATGAAGCTGAGTGAAAATAAAGGAAAAACCGCCCTTAAATCTGTATTTCTTTATGGAGACACCACTTTCCTAAAAATTCTTCTGAAGTTAAGAATTTGGACAACCGTATTTTAAATAGATATTCTGAACTGCAGGCTTCAATTTTAGAGGATTCAGCTCCCTTTTGTCAGTGTCTAACATTTACATTCTATTTGCATAGTTGTTGACTCTTGGTCTCTCTGAATTTTAACACTTACTTGGTGCTAATGCATCAATTCTTTCTTTCAAAATGTTGCAATCTCTTTTGCTTTGTGGCAGGAACCTGGAGCCAGCCTGGCTGATGGCCTCCCCTCCTAGCCATGACTTGCTTTTTTTCTGTTTGTCTATCTGCAAAATTCTTTTACTTCTGAAATCTGTTAACTGCCAGTCAGCTCAGAGTTTGTTACTACACAAACTTTAAGTCTTTCCCCCTAGAACACAGTGTCCTTCTCCATGAGGAGACGCGTTTTGTTTCTTCCAGAAAACTTTTTTTTTTTTGCATCTTCAAGTAGATCTATCTTCTGGCCAATGTTTTCTTTGGGATGGGCTCCTTTATGGACACTAATTATCTTTATGCTGCACCATCTTTACAAGGATTTAAATTGCTTCCACCTTTTTGGGGTTTTCTTGCCTTTCGCTTTCTCTAGAACTATCTAACGCTTTTCCCTATGTCAGTCACTCAATTTTCAGGCTATTAAATTCCTTACTGTTTCAAATGTCTTTATTTGTTTTGGACGAAGATTGTTTCGTTCTCATCTTGTTCCCTTAGCTCCATATTTCCCGTTTCATCTCATTTTATTGTCTCATATCACGTTGAATTGTCACTTAAGTTTATGATCTTAGGGCACCTGGGTGGCTCTGTTGGTTAAGCGTCTGAGTCTTGATTTCGGCTCAGGTCATGATCTCACAGTGCGTGGGTTGGAGCCCAGCATCGGGCTGTGCTCTACCAGCGCAGAGCCTGCCTAGGAGTCTCCCGCTCCCTCTCTGTCCCTCCCCCGGTCACGCTCTCTCAAAATAAATAAACATTAAAAAAAAATTATAACCTTATTAAGTTCAATGCTTAGAACACACTTCTGTTTCTGAGGGAATATTTTAAGGCTGAGCGTTTAGTCTGTCTTTTCATGTTCTGTGTGCTTTTCTAAGACTGCCTGAGATCATGGGGGAGGGGAAGGGGATGGCGTTCACTGGAGAATACGGTCCTAATCGCTTTTGTTCTGAGCTGCAGTCACACCTCTAAGGTTTTGTCATGTCTCCTTTAACAGAGTTCACACTCCTTGCTCAAGGGATAAAGCCCATTCCATCATGGGTGGCTGGATGGGTATGACTTTGCATGTTGGATCAGTCTCTAAATCCAAGGACTTTGTGGTCATTGTGGTTGTGAACGGAGAGGGCAGCGGACGGGATCGGAGAGAATGCAAACACAGGGAGGGGACCGGGCACATCTGAGATGAGCACCACACTATCATCCCAGAGCTGGGACTGAAACAAGTTGTGTGCTTCACTGCTGACCGTTACCTTGGTTCTCAAGACCGGGGCAGGCGTGCACAGAGTGGATGGCTAAGGTGTGCACAGAGTGATTCGGGCTACGAATCACAGACAGAAGCCTCCTTCTGGGAACCAAGGCCTGGAGTAGGAGGACGTGGCCGACCCTGGGGCCCTGGAGAACGAAGCACCCGGCACACTTTTTAATCCCGATCAATCTCCAGTGTATCCACCAGAGAGTCACGGAAGTTGCTTTCACCTGCCCTCTTATCTACAGGAAAGGGCACGATCCTCACACTCCTCACACGCTGTGGCTGCATCCACCATGTCGGGTATACAGTTGCCAGAGGCCAGAGTTAAGAGGATGCACAGACCAGAATGCCTCAAGGCAGAAATAGGGTGGGGATGAGGGCTGGGAGGGGCTGCTGTTCCCATCAGGGCCTGCGCTCACTTTAAAGGGGATCTGGTATTACGGCGTACTGAACGGAAAACTAACTAGAGGATCTGAGAGACCACAGGGTAAGTGGCAGAAGGCAGCGTAAAGGACAGTGGCTTTCCGATACGCCCACTCCCCACTGGCCAGCGCGCGGGCCTACCTTCTGCTCGCAGTACGGGCGCCACTTTGTATTTCTACCACAGGGTTCCAGGGCTGCTGGGGTTTTACTGACACTGGGGTTGGAAACACTTGGGGCGCGTGCTCTGTTTGTGTGAACGATGAGATACCACCCGCTTTCCTTACGCAGTGCTGATGTGCAGTCAGAGTGGGCAAGGGTGGGACAGGCCCCAAAACGGGAGTCAGCCAACTGCTGAACCCTGCGTTCTGGGGGCGGGAGGGAGGGGGGTTAGGCGTGCTCCTGGAAAGGGCCGGCGGCCAGGCAGAGGCTCTGAGGCATCAACGGGTCGGAACCCCAAAGAGCAATTCATTTAACAAGTACCAGTCACACTGAGGGGAGGGACCGCAGCGGGCAGCGTGACGCTGTCGGAAGCTTCGATCTACAGGGCTTCGTCAGAAAGCCATTCCTCCACTGGGGAGGTGGCCGGAACAGCTCGGAAAGATCACAAAGGCCACTTGACGGGGGAGAGGGTCGCAGTTAGAGAAACAGAGGCTAAAGCTCCCACCTTCTCTGAAAGGAAGGCACTGGCACCTCGTGTGCCAAGGACAAGCCTAGTGAACGTGAGGCCTCCTCTAGCTTTTGGAGAGGAGCACCAAGGAGCGTAAAACGGCACCATCCGCGGGTTTCCAGGATTACTTTAGAGAGTAACAGAATGAAAACAAACACGTTTCCTGAGACAGAGCATCTGAGTTGCCAGTTAAATGCGGCAAAAAATACTCCCGAGGCTGGTAGTAGGTATCGGGAACTACAACCCGACGGTGTGTTTAAAGAAAAAAAAATTATTTTAATGTTTATTTTAGAGGGAGACAGCGCATGAGTGGGGGAGGGGCAGACAGAGAGGGAGACACAGAATCCAAAGCAGGCTCCAGGCTCCAAGCCATCAGCACAGAGCCCGACGTGGGGCTCGAACCCATGAACCGTCACATCGTGACCTGAGCTGAAGTCAAATGCTTAACTGACTGAGCCACCCAGGTGCCTCTAAACAGTGGCTTTAAAAGCCCGCCTTGCTGGAAGGTGAATCACTTTTCCGGATTTACTCAGAGACGCATCAGTGTGAAAAACTTTAGGGTCTTCTGGGTCTTGGGAGACACAAGGACTACTTGTCCTCTAACAATGCAGAGCATGTTGTATCAGAAAGTAAAGAGACCAGGAGTGCCTGGGTAGCTCAGTCGGTTAAGCATCTGACTTCAGCTCAGGTCATGATCTCACAGATCATGGGTTCAAGCCCCGTGTCGGGCTCTGTGCTAACAGGTCAAAGTATGCAGGCTGCTTCAGATTCTGTGTTTCCCTCTCTCTGCCCTTCCCCACTTGCGCTCTGTCACTCTTTAAAAAAAAAAAATTAAAGAAATGAAAAAACAAAGTAAAGAGACCGGAGACATGGACAGCACACAGAAGGCCCTTCTGGAGTTCACGTGAAAGTGAAAACGCTACCTTGAATCCAGGTAGTTGACAGAGGGGCCTCTCAGCTGATTCAAAGCAAGAAAGCCTAAAAAAGATTTGCCAAAGATTCTGCTCAGTTCCTGTCTTTATCCGTGAGGCCCAAGCCAGTTTGGGAGGGGTAAAAAAAAAAAAAAAATCAATTCACTTTCCATCCCACCAAAGCTCAAACTCAATATACATGTGGAGAATTCTAAGGTGTAGCTGCAAATCCAGGGCTAGAAATTTTCAACAGAGAAATGCTTAGGCTAATTACAGCACAGGCACTTAACAGAACATTACACATCCATTTAAAATAATTACAAAGATTACATAGCAATACGAAAATTACGATCTATTAAATATAGACGCATATTCTTTTCTTTCCCTAGAGAGAAGTCTGGGCTACGGGCATAGATCTGGAAGTACCCGATGAGAGCTGTTTTTTGTAGAAGCACACCAATGATAAGGCAGAGAGAATATGCCCGGTAAAGAGAAAAGTGTGACATCAGCAGAGAAAAGTCTGACATCGTGGGTTATCCCTCGATTTAGGGTGAACTAGAAAAGAAACTGGGTAATAAAAAAGATAAAACAAAACTTGTGACAGTGAGGTGTCCAGGAAGTCAGAGGTTAGAGACTTAAAAAAAAAAAAAAATTTTTATTTTTAAGGGAGGGGAGGAGAGGAGGTTGGGGGGGGGGGGGTTGGAGCTAGAACATGAGGGGGAGAGGGGCAGACAGAAAGAGACAGAATCCCAAGCAGGCTCTGCACTCTCAGTGCAGCGCCCGATGCAGGGCTCGAACCCATAAACCGTAAGATCATGACCTGAGCCAAAATCAGGCGTCAGACACATTAAGCCACCCAGGCACCCTAGGGTTTGGAGACTACCAAGGAATATGTGGCCAAGAGTGTATTTTTAAATACTCCATTTGGATCCAGAAGCATAAACAAGAGGGTGCTCGGTTTGGCGGCCACTGGGATTAGGACACTGTGATGGCAAAAACCAGTTCACAGAAGGGGAAGGCGGGAGAGTGGGCAAGGTGAAGTGCAGGCCAGCAAGCATGGAACACTTTCTGAGAAGTGGCTGCGAAGGCACTGAGAAAGGGGGGTGTGGGGGGTATCCGGGGAAGAAAAGGACAGGAGAAGGTGTTGTTAGGACAAGGCGGGTGGGGGCTGAGTGTGCTTATGAAGAGGAAGGAAAAGGCAGCACTCAGAGACTGAAAACGTAAGCCAGGTAACGAATAAGCTAATGTGAGATAAACAAGGACACAAGAGGCACACAGGCACACCTCGCTTTATTGTGCTCTGCACTGCGCAGAGAGTGCTTTTGTTTTGTTTTTTTCCCCCACAAATTGAAGGTCTGTGGCAACCCTGCACCAAGCAAGTCGATCGGTGCCATTTATCCAGCAGCGTCTGCCCACTTAGTGTTTCTGCGTCACAGGTTGGTAATTCTTGCAATACTTCAAACGTTTTTATTATTACTATATCTGTTATGGTAGCTGTGATCGGTGGTCATCACTCACTGAAAACTCACAAGATGGCTGGCATTTCTTAGCAACAAAGTCTTATTTTTTTTATTATTTTTAAATTTCCTTTTATTACATTTATCTTTGAGAGACAGAGTGAGACAGAGCATGAGCGGGGGAGGGGCAGAGAGAGAGAGGGAGACACAGAATCTGAAACAGGATCCAGGCTCCAAGCTGTCAGCACAGAGCCCGACGCGGGGCTCGAACCCACGAACCAGGAGATCGTGACCTGAGCCGAAGTCGGACACTTAACCGACTGAGCCACCCAGGCACCCCCAACAAAGTCTTTTTAAAAACTATATCTTGAAGGGGCACCTGGGTGACTCAGTAGGTTAAGCGTCTGGCTTCGGCTCAGGTCACAGTCTCGCGGTTCGGGAGTTTGAGCCCCGTGTCGGGCTCGCTGCTGTCACTGCAGAGCCCACTTCGGATCCTCTGTCCCCCTCTCTTTGCCCCTTCCTCTCTCTCTCTCTCTCTCTCTCTCTCAAAAGTAAACATTAAAAAATAATAATAATAAATGTTCAAAATTGTGTCTTTAACTTTTGCTTAGGAATAATGCTATTGCACAGTTGAGAGACTACAGCATAGTATAAACATAACTTTTATTCACACTGGGAAGCCAAAGACTTCATTTGACACACTTCACTGAGATACTCGCTTCACCGCAGCAGCCTGGAACCCACCATGCCTCTGGGGTGTGTCCATAATCCAGAAGCTACTGCATCGACGTGGGAACAACTACGAGCAACAGGAGCCACGTTCGTCACCACGTTCTTCCCCTTCCTCATGTAATTCAAACGTGGAACGCGGCTGGAAGATGGCACGGCCATCTGGCTCTGATGACCTCTGCGACCTCCCTTTGTAACATTTCCCCCGTCCTCACTGTTTCGGCCACGTCGGTGAAGTTCTGATCTTCCACCAGGGCCCATCTCCTTCCTACCTTTGGGGATCTGTACTCGCCAGCCCCTGAAAAGCCCTCCCCGCTCTCAACTCTTTTAGGTGACTGGATCCCTTCTGACCTTTAGATCCTAACACCAGTGTCATCTATCACCAGCTGGTCTTGTCCACCCACCTAAACTAGTTGCCCCCACCGCCCACCCACCCTGTTCATTTCCTTCCTAACTATGATCACAATCTAAAATGTCCTATTTATCGGGGCACCTAGGTGGCTCAGTCGCTTGGGCGCCCCACGTTGGAATCAGGTCACGATCTCGCGGTCCGTGAGCTCGAGCCCACGTCGGGTTCTGCACTGACAGTTCAGGGCCTAAAGCCTGCTTCGGATTCTGTGTCTCCTTCTCTCTCTCTGTTCCTCCCTGCTCATGCTCTGGCTCTCTCTGTCTCCCCAAAATGATTAAACTTAAAAAAAAACAACACTTTTTAAATGCCCTATTTATTTATTTACATGTTGTTTTTGTCTACCTTCTGATTACAGTGCAAATCTGTAAGACTCCGTCTTTATTATCCATCCCTCTAAACCCAGTCCGTAATAGATATCAAAGAAAGATTTGCTAATGAAAAAATTCTTCAAGTGAGAGAAGATAAGGGATGAATTTAGTATGAGGTAACCTACTCGTACGATGCAGCATGTCAGGAAGAATAACTTAGAAATTCACGTGGCCATTTTCAATAAGGGTGAATGCTATTTAATAAAATTCAATATCCATTCCTGATTTTAAAAAATAAAGCTAGATGAGTCTGCTTTTGGACGTAGACGCTTGAAAGGAATGCTGCCCCCACCACAATGGCACAAAACAGCCAGAGATAGCACAAAAGCCCTAACTTCTTTTGAGCCCATCACACAGTTGGGGTCACAGAGCAACCGAAGCCCGAACTCCACGGAGGGATGCAGGAAACGGCTCACCTGGGGTCAAGCAGGGAAGATGTGGAGGACACGAAAGCCATGCAAACAAGCAAAATATCATCTAAAACTACAGCAAACTATGAAGGGCTGCGCATGGGCTGGATTCGCCTGGCCTCGGACCCGGGGGAGTCCATACGCACACCCAGGCTCTTTCCCGTGGGCCCCCAGCAGATGCTGACACAGGGGCCGGGGCGGGGGACCAGAGAGAGCACCCACCGTGGGAGGCACCAAGCAGGGGGTGCAGCTGTGGAAAACACACAAAGCCCGAGGCCCCGACAGCTTCTCTCATGTGGAGCAAAACCCTTCAACTTTAAGCTGCTGGGGAAAGGACAGCGGGCACATCACCCACAGGGCACAGGTAAATGCCACAGTGGCCTGGGAAAGGGCAGAAGAAGAAAGCTTTTATCCCAGGGGAAGTAGGAAACTGTCCCGGGACCAGAGTCCCATACCGATAAAATGAGAGGTCTGCTACCATGGGAGAGGGTCATGTCTGAGACTGAGGGTGGAACAGGACAGGAGAGCAATCCTCACCAACCCCCACTACCAGCCCGGCAATGAGGAAGAAGTAACAGCGCTCTACCGCCAGGAGAGGCAAAGGGGTAGAGACTTCCACTCCCACAAGGATATAGGCGGCTTAGCTCAGTATGGAGCACCAAACTGAGAAAAGCCATCCAGGCCCCCGGCTCCCCTGCATTCACAGGGAGATGGCAGATCGTCACTGGAATACCTGGAGGCCAGTGTGGCACACGGAAGACAAACACAACAATACCAAAAGCTGAACCCAGCCCAGCTCCTGAACAGACAGCCTCAATTCCCCTCCTGATGACCTCACAAAAGAAAAACAGTGCCCATTTCTAGCCATTAAAAGCTCATGACCCCAGTAACTACTGTTATGCACACAATATCCGAACCTCAATAGAGTGTTAAAATACAGGCACGACTGACCCGCTGTCAAGACACAAAACGGTCAAGAGAACCAGACTCGGGGATGATATAGGTGCCCGAACGCTCAAGACAGGGGATTTAAAATGACTATAATCAACGTGTCAAAAGGGCTGGAGGAAAAAGTTGACAACATGGGAATTTAAACTCAGTGAGATGGTCAAATGAAAATGTTAGAAATAAAAGAAAAAGTAATAGAAACAAAGAAAGCCGTTTATACACTCATTAGCAGATTTGACAAAACTAAGGAATCAGTGAACTTACAGATTAACCAAAAAAAAAAAAAAATCACACAAAGAGGAAAAACAGCATGGAGGGGTCCCTGGGTGGCTCAGTCAGTTAAGAGTCAGACTCTTGATTTGGGCTCAGGTCATGATCTCAAGGCCTGAGATGGGCTCTGCATTGAGCATGGAGACTGCTTAAGATTCTCTTTTCCTCTTCCTCTGAACTGCTCATGCTTGCTCACTTTCTTGGTCTCTCTCTCTCTCTCTCTCTCTCAAAAATAACTTAAAAATGTAGGGGCGCCTGGGTGGCTCAGTCGGTTAATTTAAGCTGCTGACTTCAGCTCAGGTCATGATCTTGTGGTTCGTGGGTTTGAGCCCCGTGCCGGGCTGTGTGCCGACAGCTCAGAGCCTGGAACCTGCTTCGGATTCTGTGTCTCCCTCTTTCTCTGCCCCTCCCCCACTCACACTCTGTCTCTGTCTCTCCAAAGTAAATAAACAATAATTTTTTTTTTAAAAGGAAAGAAAACCAGTATGGAAACAAAACAAAAGAACAGCGCATCCAAGACCCATAGGACAATGTCAAATGGTCTAATGTAGAATTAGAATCACAAAAGGGGGGGCACCTGGGTGGCTCAGTTGGTTAGGTGACCGACTTTGGCTCAGGTCATGATCTCACAGTTTGTGAGTTTGAGCCCCACGTCAGGCTCTGTGCTGACAGCTGCTGAACCTCTGCTTCGGATTCTGTGTCTCCCCCTCTCTGTCCCCTCCCCTGCTCACACTCTGTGCCTACCTCTCTGTCTCTCAATGATAAATAAACGTTAAAAGAAATTAAAAACAAAAAAGAATCACAAAAGGGAAAAAGAACAAATAGGGTAGTAGAAATAAGTGAAGAGATAGCAGCAAGTATTTTCCAAAAATAAACAAACCATAGATCAAAAAAGCTTAGAGAACTTCAACTGGATGAGTAAAAATAAGGAAAGATGAGAAGAAAAACCAAAAACTAAAAGTAAGAAAAAGAAAGAAAGGAGGTAAAAACACATAGCTAAGTTATATTCAATGTGCTGAAAACCAAAGAAAAAAGAAAATTCAAAACTTTGAAGGTACCCAGAAGTTAGAAAAATGTATTACAGACAAAGAGAAAAATTAAAGCAGACTTCTCAACAGAAACTCTGCAGTGATACTTTCACACTACTGAAAGAAAAAAATAAATGGCCCACTCAGAATTCTCTATCAAAGGATAACAGTTTGCAAAAATGCAGGCAAAACAAAGGCTTTTAGAGGAAAACAAAAACAGAGCATATTGCCGCCTGGCCTGTGCTGAAATGTTACAACTTTAATTTGGATCTCCACATATAAATAAAGAGCTCCGAAAATAACAATAAAAGGAAATTTGGAAAAGAATTTTTAAAATTGCATCACTTTAAAATATAATGCAGCGAGGGGCAGCTGGGTGGCTCAGTCGGTTAAGCCTCCGACTTCAGCTCAGGTCATGATCTCGTGGTTTGTGGGCTCGAGCCCCGTGTCGGGCTCTGTGCTGACCGCTCAGAGCCTGGAGCCCGCTTCGGATTCGGTGCCCCTCCCTCCCTTTCTGCCCGCCGCCTACTCACACTCTCTCTCCCTCTCTCAAAAGTAAATAAACGCTTAAAAAACCTTAAATATAACGCAGTAGGATGCCACATTGTCCTACATGGTAGTGTGGCAGACAAAATAATGGCCCTGCAAAACGTCCACACCCTAATCCCCAGAACGGGCGACTAGGTTCCTTGACACGTGCAAAGGGGACCTTGTCGATGTGATAAAGTCACGGACGTTAAAATGTGGAGCCTACCCTGGATTATCGTAGGATCTCTTCAAAAAAAATTTTTTTTTTTCAACGTTTATTTATTTTTGGGACAGAGAGAGACAGAGCATGAATGGGGGAGGGGCAGAGAGAGAGAGGGAGACACAGAATCGGAAACAGGCTCCAAGCTCCGAGCCATCAGCCCAGAGCCCGACGCGGGGCTCGAACTCAACAGACCGCGAGATCGTGACCTGGCTGAAGTCGGACGCTTAACCGACTGCGCCACCCAGGCGCCCCTCGTAGGATCTCTTCAAAGTGAATACACTGACAGAAGATGTGAGAGAGAAAGAGAAAGGAAAGGGAGAGAGAGAAAAAGAGAGATCTGAAGTGTGACGACCCCGAACAGCTACTGCAGCCAGGATCCAAGCACAGCAGGCGACGTGAGAAGCTGGGAAGGCCAGCATGGCCACGAGGAATTCAGGCTGACGGGCACAGGAGTTTAGTTCTGCCCAAATCTGAACGAGCAAGGAACCGGATTCTCCCCCAGAGCCTCCGGAAAGGTGGCCCTGCTGACAGACAGCCAGGTTACAGCCTGGTGAGACCACTTCAGGCTCTGACCTAAAAACTGTAAGATAATAAGTATTTTTTAAACTGCTAAGTTCACAGTAAATTGTTCTGCAGCCCCGGGAAACTAACACAGGGAGCCGCTGGGCACAGGTGACTTTAAATTTAAAACCAAGGTCTGTTGCTCCAAAAGGTTACAAGGACACAAAAGGTATGGTCTCTGTGACCACAACAAAATCAAATGAGAAATAAGACGCAGAATGGCATGTGGAAAGCCCCCAAATATTTGGAAATGAAACAACATATTTCTAAGCAGCCTAGGGGTCAGGGAGGAAGTCACAGGGAAATCAGAAAAATCTAAACAAAACTCTAGAGAACTAGGAAAACACCATAAAGAATATTTACCTTGCCCACGATATGCAACACTGAAAATCAGACACTAGAGAAATCTCTTTTGAACCATAGGATGACAAAGAGATTTTTGCCATAATTGCTATGATTTAAAAAAAATTTTTTTTAATGTTTATTTTTGACAGAGAGAGAGAGAGAGAGAGAGAATGAGCAAGGGAGGGGCAGAGAGAGAGGGAGACACAGAATCAATCCAAAGCAGGCTCCGGGCTCTGAGCTGTCAGCCCAACGCAGGGCTCGAACTCACAGACCACGAGATCATGACCTGAGGTGAAGTTGGACACAATCGACTGAGCCGCCCTGATGCCCCGAATCCCTATGATTTTTAATCAGAAGGTAGGTGTCTACCAATAGCATAAAAATATCAATCTTGTCATTTGCACCAAAAACAACTAGTTAGAAAATACAAGGAAAAGATTCTATCTGTAACAGCAATAACAGAAAAATGTCTAGGAATAAATTTGGCACAAAATATTCAAAACGTACAAGAAATTAAGCGATTTTCTGCTATTTTTTTTTTTTTTAAAAAGACTTACAAAACAAAGAAACACACCATGCTCCTGGAAAGAATATTTTGAAGATATTGATTCAGTTCTTTTCAAATTTCTAAACTTCACACAATTTCAAACAATAAAAAAAGTTATTTTTTTATTATATTTTTATTTTGAGAGAGAGAGAGAGAGAGAGAGAGAGAGAGAGAGAGAATTCCACAAGGGGCAGAGAGAGAGAGAAGCTGGGCTCACCCAATGCAGGCCTCAAACTCACAAACCAAAAGATCATGACCTGAGCCAAAGTCAGATGCGTAACCAACTGAGCCATCAAGGCACCCCAAAAAAGTTGTTCTTTTTAAATTCTTTTCATTATTTTTTTTTATAAATCTAATTTTTAAATATTTATTTATTTTTGAGAGAGAGACAGACCACGAGCAAGGGAGGGGCAGAGAGAGAGGAAAACACTGAATCTGAAGCAGGCTCCAGGCTCTGAGCTGTCAGCATAGAGCTCAAACCTACACAGGGCTCAAACCCACAAACCACAAGATCATGACCTGAGACGAACTCGGACACCTAACTGACTAAGCCACCCAGGCACCCCAAAAGTTGTTCTTTTTTTTAATTTTACGTGACTCTAATCTTCACTTGGGGAAATAAATATTCTAAATTATACTATAAAATTCTGAAAAAGAATGTTATAAGGTCACCGACATGGCGAGGCATTTAATGATTAAACAGTAAAGTACTTTTCCAAAATCAGATTAATAGTTAAACTGAAAACTCAAAGAAAGATCCCATCATATGTGTATTCAGTACACGAAAAATATTTCAAAACCTTGGGGAAAGGATGATCTAATTTTTAAACACATGGAACAAAGGGAAGGTAAACAGTAAGCAAACACCACATTCCACACTAAGCTCACTCACATTCAATGTAAGCAATAAAACCACAGAGAAGTGAACTCTCTGGAAGAAATCTGGGTGTGTATAAAAAACTCTTTGATATGCAAAAAGGCAAATGAGAAAGAGAAACATACTGCAATACGTAACGCAGATAATGAGTTGATATTCTGAAAATAGAAAGAACTGTACAGTGATGGAGAATTAAGTAATTTAAGCAATTCAAATGATATTCCTTGGAAGATGACAGAATAGCTAAATAAAATATAAATATTATCAGCTTGAAGGCAGTGAAACAGTAGGAAGGTAGTGGAAAGTTAGTGGGCCAAGATCCAGGGGAGGGTACAGGTCCAAAAGGGTGAAGTCAGCATGTAGGGCTCCTTTTGCTCAGGGAAGGTTTGTCCAGGAGCAGGTAAATGGCTGGGGCAGTTCTCACGACAATCTAAAGGAGCTGAGTAGGTACGTGACAGAATCCAGGGCACGCCAGGCGTGGAGTCCCTATGAATATCTACGTATTCCCTGTTGGGAGACTGAATGGCTTTATGCTAAAAATGAGAGAACTGGATGTAGACCAAGCAAGCTTCATATGAACTGCCAACTTGCATCCAGTGCCCTGGAAAATCACAAACCCCCAAATTGGATTAAGTGGATACCGGATCGTTAGCTCTCCTGGGAGCCTCACAGAAGTGAATTCAAATCTTCTCTGGTGGAAGATGTCAACCAGGACTTCAAACCATTCTGATAATTTTTACTTGTTCTTTTTTTTTTTTTAATTGTTTATTTTTGAGAGAGGGAGTGCGGGCGGGGGGGGGGGGCAGACACACACACACACACACGCACACACACACATGCACACGCACACACAATCCACAGCAGGCTCCAGGCTCCAAGCTGTCAGCACAGAGCCCAATGAGGGGCTCAAACCCACAAACCACAAGATCATGACCTCAGCTGAAGTTGGTGCTTAACTGACTGAGCTACCCTGGAGGCCTGATAGTTTTTAAAATAGAATGTCTAACTATTCAAAGACAACGAGGCACCTCAGAAAAGAAAGAACCAACATCACTAACAGATCAACAAGGGTCCAATATATTGGAACTGACATACAGAGACTTTAAAATAAACGTACTTACTTTGTTTATATTGAAATCTTATTGAAAATTCCAGAGGGATAACTGGAAAGTATAAAAAGAGATAGTAGTAGAGGGGCTCCTGGGTGGCTTAGTCAGTTAAGGGTCCGACTTCGGCTCAGGTCATGATCTCATGGTTTGTGAGTTCGAGCCCCGCATCCGGCTCTGTGCTGACAGGTCAGAGACTGGAGCCTGCTTCCGATTCTGTGTCTCCCTCTCCCTCTGCCCCTCCCATGCTAATGCTCTGTCTGTCTCTCTCTCAAAAATAAACAAACATTAAAAAAAAATTAAAAAGAGATAGTATAGTTGAAAAGCCAAATATAAATGACAGAACTGAAAAACACTTGCAAATTTAGAACTCACTGGATTGATTTAAGTCCAGATTATGACAGGGAACTGGGAGAGGAGTCAAAAAGAAACAACAGAGAATAAAGTACTAGAGACAAAAGGCAAACAAAATGGAGAGGTTTTGAAACAAAGGATGAGTCGAAAAGACTGGAAGTGGAATCTCGGAAGATGAGGACATAAATGATTGGGCACGAATGAAACATGTGACTGTACAAATCCAAGAGTGCTGTAAAGCACACGCATGGTAAATACAGAGAAATCACACCTATTCGCCTCACTCTGTAACTGCAAGGCAGGGGCGAGGCCAAACTCTTAATTAAAAGTCTCAGGAAGACACGTTAAAATGAAAAGACAGGTTACCTTCCAATGAGCAATAATCAGACTCACAAGTGACAATCTCAACAGCAACAACGTGCTCAAGGAGATGAACTGCCATGCCGGAAGTCTCTGGTTTTATACTCAGTGAAAGTATTTTTCGAGAATGAAAATGAAACAGACATTTTCTAATAAATGATACTTGAAGTGATTTGTCACAACAGACCTGCGCTAATGGAAAACTGAAGACTGTTCTTGAAGTAAAATAAAATTATCCCAGATGGGAAACTAGAGATGTAAGGCGAAGTGAAAGAGCGAAAGTGTGATGAATATCGTGGCTAAGTCAAAATGAGCAGCGACTGTACGAAAAAGAACGAAGCCTACGGAATTCAAACACACGGTAACAGACGGCATGGGAGTCAAAGGCGGGGCGGGGGGGGGGAACGAGCTCCTAAGAGAAAAGAACTTCAAGCTGTGTGACAAAGTTCTAGAAGCCTGGAGTGAGTACGGGCACAGCAGCCACTTCTGAGAGCATCAGGAAGCCTCATGAAGGGCATCTCTCCAGAAGATTAGAGCAATTAGTTCTTGCGGCATTCAGGGACATGTGAGTTGAGTTTTACCAACCAAAGTCAGTTCAGAGGCTTGTTAATATTCCTAACGGAGGAATACACTGAAAAGCAATGAGAAGACAGCAGCATTCCTGAACAAGAACCTCAGCCCTGAAAAGAAAAGCAAGGATAGAATGTAAGTGGAATTTGAGGTCAGCTCCCATCCCGAGTAAGACCAAGAATCATCTGGCTAAAGGTTTAAACAGTGCAAGAGACAACATTACTGAACTTCTGTAACATAACAGATGGGCAACAACGTACATTAAAAAACTGTTCAAAAGAAAAAGAACAGTAATTATGGGGGAGGGTCTGAATTCACTAGCCAGCTATGGCAGATGTAGTAAAAAGTCGCTTTGGAAACAAACTTTGGATTTCTCGGTCCTCTTAAATTTATTGATAAATCGTTCCACGGCCTAAGTTAGGACCTATCTTGGAGAATGCTCCACGCACACCAAAGAACATATGTGTTCTGCTGCTGTTGGGTGGAATGTTCTAGGTCCAGTGAGTTTACTGTGCTGTTCAAGTCTTCGAGGCTGACCTTTTGCCTAGCTGTCCCACCCATTCTGGAAAGTGGGCCACTGAAGTCTCTGACCACACTGCTGAATTGTTTACTTGGTCCTTCATTTCTGTCCATTTGCTTCGTGTATTTTGGGACTGTGTTGTGAGGTACATATAAGTTTATGACTGCTATGTCTTCCCAAAGGATTCATTCTTTTGTCATTAGAAAATACCCCTCTATTTTAAGTCTCTAATATAACTACTCGGCTTTTTCATGCTGGCTGTTTACATGATAAATCTTTTTCTAACCGTTTAGTTTCCATCTAGTTGTGCGACTTTGAATCTAAAGTGTATCTCCGTGTAGGCCGCACATAGTTGGATCTTGTTTTTTTAACCTGCCCGACAATCTCTGCCTCTGATGGGATTATTCAACCAATTCCTGTGTGATGTTTCGGTTGACACTGCCGGGTTCCTGTCTGGCAGTTTACTTTTCGTTTTCTATTCATCTTGTGTCTTTCTTGGTCTTCCACTTCTCCTTTACTGCTTTATTCTATATTAAGATGGTATTTTCTAATACAACACTTTAATTTCTTTAATGACCTCTTTTCAGAACTTTTTTGAGTGGTTCTCTTTGTAGTGATCTAGAACTGACCTTGCATTCTAACTTATCGGAAGCTAATGCAGATTCTAATACAATATGGAAACCTTACGACTATACAGCTCTGTTCTCTTTTGCCGTATTACGGTTGGTTGTGCGTATCACTTTCACAAATATTACACGTCCACAAAACACTGTAGCCATTACTCCTTCACATAACTTACGTCTTTGAAGATGCCACTGAAAGAGGAAACCAAGTATATACTTCCAGATTTGTTCTATTAACCTTATTTATCATTCCGATAAGTACTTCTCCTTACTTCTAAAGAGCACCTCAGAAAAACTGGACTTCTGTGGCTATGCTATAGCCAGGTTAGCAAAGGTAGAAAAGTTAACAACAACTGAGAGGAGGCGTTATGAGTAAGTACGTTTTCCATTTTTATAAGTTGTTCTAATGTCTTATGACAGGGCTTGTGCAAAAATAGTGAGCTGGAGAGGCAGGAGATAAAAACCTGACTGTCGTTAACAAGAGAGCTGACACGGAGAATAAAATCAGATACCCGGATGTACTTCTGCAGGTTTAAGAAGGTCACCTGGTAGGAGGCTGACTCAGCCTTCAATACAAATAAGAACTTTTTCAAAGACAGTCAGATTTCCTTGTCTTGAAGGTCATTCAGGTTTGTATCCTGTTGCACTTTCATAAGAAAGATTCCAAAAACTCTGGCAATTTTTCTAAGAAAGTCCAAACGCAGGACTGGGGCCCGTTTTGTTCTGAGTCTTACTCTCCCTATACTTGAAACCACAAGAAAAATACTGCATGATGATAATTTCTTTGAGCAGTATGTGCTCAAGACAGCTCTATTAAATATTCAGGAATTCTGGATTGCCCACACAACCCCGGGCAGCTTTAAAGTCAAGTCTTGGCGGGAGTATTTTCACCACAGGGGCAAATGCTACCAATTGTCCCTTCCCTAACCCAGGGACCAGCACATGACTGGCCCTCAATCGAAAAGAAAAGAAGAAGAAAGCAAGCTTAAATTGAGGCTAACGCTAACCAAGACAAGAAAGTATGAAATCCATTTGATAAACATTTCTACCATGAAGGCTCTAGGGGTTATAGCGTTAAACCTTCAGAAAGGTGAAATCCTCAAATCTTTATTCAGAACATCACAACCTCTCACCAGGTTAACGAAGATATTGTTATCTTACCAAAGTATCCAAGAATAGTTTTAATCTTAGTGCTCAAATAAAATCGTAAGAAAGGATTCATTTGCAGTGGCTGTCCGCAGTCTCTATTAAAGGTTAGAGAAGAGCTTTAATTTTTGCTCGATATACTTAAGTGAGTTCTGTGGTTCACCGCGGAGACATACAATTAAATTATACAGACAATTTAATATAATGAAAAACTTACTTCAGATACGCAATCTAGGTTATACCAGAAGAAATAAAAAATATCTGTGTAACCACACGTAAAAAATAGGAAGAAAGTAATAGTACGTATTGTTTAAAACTCCTGCCTGTAATGCGAAGGAGGTCACTCTCTTCTCTCCCTCACGCACGTACCCACCCACCTTCACCTATTCAGTGACCGTCTGCCAAGTGCCTACTACTCTATGCACTAGGAACTGGGGCAAGTACTGGTGGTGGGGCAGTGGGCAAAAATTAACTGGAGGAATCCCAGCACTCATAGGAGGCAGAGGTGAGTGGGTGAGGGGCAGGGCTCAGCGAGCCGAGGTCTCTCTCATTCGCCGCGTTTTGGAGACTGTCTTCAGGCTAAGAGCCACAGACAGCCATTAAAGGGTTTCATTAAACAGTTTCTGAGTGGCTAACCCCATGCTCGGTGGTGGGCCTCCAGAAATAAACACCCACAGCAACCCCCTCCTTCCCAGTTAGCGCGCTGCACCCCCAATACGATCTGTTCTGCGGTCTGGTGGAGTCTACTTCCCACTAACTAACCATCGGACGACGTGTCGATGCCACTACCTACATTTGTTCTCACTTAAACATTCTTCAGTCCTCTCTGTACCCTTCCTCCCTCGTCCACAGAATCTCATTTGCTGCTTCCGAATCTCTTCTTAAAGGAAACAGTTAATTTTGTGCTTGGTGCTCAGGGCAAAACTCTTAAGGCACCACCACTCACAATTTTATACTCCTCCCATAGGCGGTCCAATCCAGTAAAACACACTCCGAGTTGTGAAACTGACAAAAGGATACCATGTTTGGGTGAAATGGTACTTTGCTATTTCCACAACAGTGTTTAATTTTTTTTTTCTTCTTAATTTAGTTTCCAGAGTTTCTCTCAGTTGTTTAATCCATTTTCAATTTATTCTGCCTCCGCTCGCTTTTATTTTCTATTCTTCCTTTCCTGGGATTCTATTCCTTGGTTTCATGCCCACACTGTCTAGTGCCTTCTCTCATCTGTGTTAACAGAAAAGAACAAGTCTCTCTGTAGGCAATAAGTATCTGAGCTTGCTTCCCTCTTTTTCCTTTTGCCCCACACGTAGATTACAGCAGCCAAGTGGAGAAATGTCTAAATAGATCAGCAGTAACACAGATTATCCTGTTAAGTCACTGTGCGACATTATTTACGTAGAAAATACTGAGGCATGTGCATGGGGTGGGTTACACAAGAAGCAAAGAGTGTAAGTTGAACATAACCTGTTCCCCCCGCCCCACATCATTCTTCCATGAGTCCCCAAGTGAACCAACAGAAAAAGATCCATTCCTTTGTTCTTCACAGTCCTCCAGGATGCGGTCCTCAAAGCCGCTCAAATCCACACGTCGTCATCTGAACCACTTCATCTCTCATACCAAAAAATGAAGCGGTGGATGTAAATATGTACTCTGTGGACTCTCAAGCAAACACGCTTTGAAATTTTAATCTCCCTGAAATCAGGATTCATTTTCTACTCAATTATAAGAGCACTGTGTCACGATTCAACCGGCAGTGACTTTCCCTTTCTAAATGGTGCATGAAATCAGTGCGCATCTCACCATCAATAGCATCTTGAAGTCAATGGAATATGCCATAAAAATGCAAGAGAATGCAAATCGATGATATCGTGAATCCCATAAAATAAAAATCCTGTTAGCTACTGAAGTTTCTAATTTAATGAATGATTACTCAACAGAGAAGTCATCAGTCACAGAATTTGCATTCTGCTAAGACAGTAGGAAGGATTTTTGCCTGTCGTATTCTACGGGCAACAAAGTGTTGGGTGTTTTTGCATTTAAACACCATGGGTACGGAACGTTGAGAGACATTTATTTTACACTGGTGTACTAAAAAATGCTTTGATTTACCGTTGTGCAAATCATCTTCTATGTGGCTGGCACAGTCTATCTGAACAACAATGATCTCTTAGCACCTGGTGTTTTTAAATCTACAAATATTGACAGGATTGCCCTATGGTGCCTTTAGGCCAGACACACTGCCCATATCATTAAAACAATTCTAATCCTTCCGTGGTTCAAATTAGCATGGTTCGTTACACTAGGAGAAAACTTCATGAAACCTGAATGTTTAAATCTAAAATTCCAAGTAATAAAATACTAAAAGAAGAGGGCTTCTTTTCCCTAAAAATCAGAAAATCTGTTGCCGTTCTCCCAAGGGAAATTTGTTAGGCATCACTGCCAGGCTACATAAAACCTCATGAATTTTGATTCTACCAATTCAGATTTCAGGATAATTTGGCCAAGAGCGGAGCTAAGGTGATGGGTTCTTTTGAGGGTTAGACTTTTTCTTTCCTATCTACTCCCCGGGGCTACAAAGAATGTCTGAAGCACAATACAAATTTATTGAAAAAAGAATGAACTAACAACCTTATAGGAAAAACATGATGCATTTTTGGGGCATTTATTAAGAACGCCGAATTTATAAGTGTTTTTATTGAAAATAAACATCCATTAACAAGCTCGTTTAAACACATTATTTCCTAGCAATTAATTTATAAACTCAAGGACCACAACTTGTCAAGAATATATACTTGACGAGTGTTACTATATACTAAAGTAACAAAACTGCATTCCTTTAAAATGCTCTGAAGTTCAGACATCTCAATGAAAAGTACACCAGCCTTTCCTCTGGCTGGGAACTTGCATTTAGTAAATTGTTAATGCCCTTCTAGATTTATTACATTTTGATAAAGCCAACCAGGTTTTGTTTTATTGCACAAACTTTCTCCCAAACTATTTTAAAACCTTTTTATCTTACTTTTATGGCATTAACATTATTCATCTTAATTTCATGAAATGAGTCCAAATTTTCCATAATGCACCTCAATTTTAGTCTCAGGAAGGACTTCACTGTCCCTAACCTAAGAACAAGCCCTTATATTTTCTTAAATATGCTTAGCAGAATTCTTAAGGAAGAGAATGTCATTAGCATTAAAGCACATTATTAATATATAATATTATTCCAAATCAGCCTCATTTTTTAAAGTAGCATATGCTGTACTTAAAAAAACAATGGGAGTATTTTTTGTACTTCTCGCAAACTTACTCATCTTATAAGAAGCTTAAAAAAATTAGGTAAGTAGGTGAGCAAAGTCTAGGTTTCTTATGTACACACTAATTAGAATTCCACAACCTAGTTTTCTGCTCATTACTCTGTTAGTCTCACTTCAGAATTACTCTGTCTAGTTTTTCACAGAAACCTAACTTCCCTCAAGCTTCCCCGGATAGCAGGAGGGTAATTCCAGGGCATAAATTATGCCTATGTTAACAAAAATCCTACTTGTCAAGTGATTCCTCGGAGCAAATCTGAAATCACAAAGTTACTTGAGCAGTCAGTATGGATTCCTTACACTGTCTCTTAAACCATATAAACCATATATATATATATATATATATATATATATATATATATATATATATGCATGCATGCTTAGGACCTCCTTACTCTCAGATCCATGGTAAAATGGATGATTAACAGAAACTATTTTGTACATACAAAACTTTCTGGTGGCTGGAGTATAAAACTTCAGAGTGATATACCCCAGGTGCTGGAAGGAGATGGCTGGCGTTATGACGGCAATGTCAGGATTTTGCTGTTTGAGACAGAATTAATGTGAAAAATTCCAGTGCAAGCTGACCTACGATCTCTACCTTCTTCAGTACCCACTGTCTGAATCCTATTTTTTCCTGCATTATCACAACATTTTTAAAGGAGGTGACTTACACACTATCATAATCTCATCACTCAAAGGGTCATTTAGAATAGGACTCATAGACTCAGCTCTCGTCCAGTTAGGACACGAAATAATGTTAGAACAGCACAGTCCAAGACAAGGACTCGAAGCCTCCTCATTTCACTTCCTGCTTGCATTCTCCTGGGGGTAATGTTATTTGACCTCTTTCAACTTCAGCTATTTAATCTTTGTAACCCTGAAGTTTATAAGGTGCTGAATTCTAAATTGCTAGCTTAAAATCCAGGAGCGTTTTTGTAGAACATTTCCCGAAAATCTTGAGTTCACAGTGTTCAGATACAGAGAGCAAATTATGTTAGAAATACAGACTGGTTTTAAAAAAGACAATTAATTATAACCATGCAATTAAGTGACAAATCGCTAACAAAAACATAAGTAAAATCCCCAAAAATGTGAGGAAAAAAATTGTCAAGAGGGTAAAAGAAGAAAACAGCATAGACGTTAATGAAAGCAGTAAATACGAAATCGTGTACAATTTAACTAAAGCAATAACTTAGAAGGTAATTAATACCCTGAAGTGATTTGAATTAAAAAAAAAAACCAAATGCTTAAAATAAATTAGCCCAGATTCCAACCTAAGAAATTTGATAACAGAGTGAACCCAAAGAAAAAGAGGAAAAAAATATAATAAAAAAGCAAAACTTACTGATAACTTAAAAGGACGCTACAAAAGAGTATGAAGAAAATCAGAAGTTGGTATAATTGGAAGTGAAGCAGATAAGCCTTTTGTAAGACTAATCAAGAAAGAGAGAAAAAGCACAAATGAACAAAATTAACAATAAAAAAATCCAGCAGCAATGAAAGAGTAAGAGAATACCACAAATGACTTTTTACCAATAAATGTGAAGACTTAACAGAATGTATAAATTATAACAATATAACGTACTCTCTGATAGAAGAGAAAAAAGAAAACTTGAGTAGATCCATACTATTAAATATACTGATTTGACACTTAAAAATCTACCCTCAACTCCTCTTGAAAGTCAAAATAGGGGCACCTGGTCGGCTCAGTCGGTTAAGGGTCCAACTTCGGCTCAGGTCATGATCTCATGGCTCATGAGTTCGAGACCCATGTCGGGCTCTGTGCTGACAGCTCAGAGCCTGGAGCCTGCTTCAGATTCTGTGTCTCTCTCTCTCTCTCTCTCTGCCCCTCCCCTGCTTCCATGCTCTCTCTCTCTCTCTCTCTCTTAAAAATAAACATAAAAAAAATGTTTTTAAAACCAAGTCAAAATATATCCTACAACCTTCCTATAAAGCCATCATTCCAGTATTAAACAAATACGTCCATAGGAAACAGGAGGATAGTTCTCAGATCACCTCTACTGAGCTACTATAATTTTGAAATAAGTCAGGCATGGATAATTAAAAGAAACTAAAACTACAGACCAATATCTTCAATTTGAACCTGGATATAGAATACTTCAACAAATATATATTTTTCAAATTTTATTTATTTATTTTGGAGACAATCTTAAGCAGGCTCTGCACTATCAGCGTGGAGCCCAATGCAGGGCTTAGTACCGTGAAACTTGAGATCACGACCTGAGCTGAGACCAAGAGTCCGAAGCTCAATTGACTAAGCCACCCAGGTGCCCCAGAATTCTTCATCAAATATTAACAAATTAAATCTAGCAGTGTATTTAAAAAGATAAAAATCGAGACTAAATTCATTGTATTAAGAAGATGCAAGAGAAGTTTAAACACTAGAATGAGAGAAGGGAGACTCTAAGATTAAGCTCTACATATGAAGAAAAACCATTTGATGAAAAAAAGATCCACTTATGATTCTTTTAAAAATCTCAGTAGATCAAAAAGATAACCTCCTTATGCTACTTAAACAAGCGCACGCATGGACGTGCACACACACACACAAAACAAAACAAAAAAAAAAACCCTGACCCTCCCTTCCCCTAAAAAGACTTTAAACATTTCCATGAAATATTAGAAGCATTCCCTTTACAATCAAGAACAAGTCAAGGACACCAATACTACCCTTCTTTTGATTTTACCAGAGCCTACTGGGTAAAACAAGAAAACTAAATAAAGGAACAATAATTTAAAAAGGTGGAAACAAAACTTTCATTACTGCTAGCATCAGGCTGTTTACAAGAAAATCTCAAGCACCTGCAAACAAATTTTTGGAATGAATGATTCAGCCAAGTGGCTGGATACAAGATGAATATACAAAAAATATACTGTATTTCTATTTGCCAACAAGAGCTAAAAAACAATTTCACATATATACACACACAATCAATGTAATCAGTAAAAAAATAAAGCTTCAAGAAATAAATTCAATAAAATAAGTACAAGATCCATATGGAAGAAATTATAAGACAAAGAAAACACAAGTATCAAAAATATACTATTTTTGGAGATAGAAAGCCTGAAAATTGTGACAATTGTCAGTTTGCCCCAAATTCAATGCAATCCCAAACCAAGCCCCAACAAGTTATTTTAAAAGCTGATTCTAAAATTTAAATGTATGAGCAAAAAACTAGAAATAGTCAAAACACTTTAGGAATTTTCCCTGCTGTGCACTGAAACATGTAGTGATAGTAATTAACACATTGTAATATTAACTCGCAGATTAACAGAAGAGAACAGAGAGCCAAGAAACAAACCCATACCTATCAGGAAAATTAAGATGAAAAAGAGTAAAAGGAGAATGAACGTAATAAATACTCTGGGACAAATAGTTATCCATTTGGGGAAAAAAAAAAAAAAGAGAGAGAGAAAGAAAGTGGAACCCAAACTCACACTGTATTGTTTTTTAAAATAAACTCCAGGGGCGCCTGGGTGGCGCAGTCGGTTAAGCGTCCGACTTCAGCCAGGTCACGATCTCGCGGTCCGTGAGTTCCAGCCCCACGTCGGGCTCTGGGCGGATGGCTCGGAGCCTGGAGCCTGTTTCCGATTCTGTGTCTCCCTCTCTCTCTGCCCCTCCCCCGTTCATGCTCTGTCTCTCTCTGTCCCAAAAATAAATAAACGTTGAAAAAAAAAATTTAAAAAAATAAAAAATAAAAAAAAAAATAAAATAAACTTCAGATGTATTTTTTTATCTGAACGTGAAAGTTTTTTTTGTTTTTTTGTTTTGTTTGTTTTGTTTAGAATAAAACAGAGAAAAAACATGTAAGACCTTGTAGGAGGGAAGAATTTAAGGCAAGCAAATATATTTAAAAATCTCCAGAAAAACAACAACAAAAAAATACTAATCATAAATGAAAAAGCTTAATAGTTTGATATTAAAACCAAGAACTTCTGTGTACAAAAGGTACTTTATTTATTTATTCATTTTTAAAAATTTTTAAATGCTTATTTATTTTTGAGAGAGAGAGAGAGAGAGAGAGACAGAGCACAAGCAGGAGAGGGGGTTGAAAGAGGGAGACCCAGAATCTGAAGCAGGCTCCAGGCTCTGAGCCGTCAGTACAGAGCCCGACACGGGGCACGAACCCACGGACCGCGAGATCATGACCCGAGCCGAAGTCGGACGCCCAACTGACTGAGCCACCCAGGTGCCCCTCAAAAAGTACTTTAAAGAAAGTAAAAAAGTAAGCCCAGAACTAAAGCACATAACATGAATAAAGAGCTGTTATCCAAAATATATTTAAAAAAAAAAAGATGTTTAAAATGCATAAAAGATACAAGTAAGCATTTCAAGAAAGTGGTATACAAGTGAAGACATGTTTAACATTATTACTAATTGGGGAAAAATAAATCCAGAGCAGAACAAGACTATTTTTTACCCATCCAACTGGAAAAAGTAAGAACAATGACAATACCAAGTACTGGATAGCACAAAATGAATTCTTAGACACTGATGGGGGAAATGTAAAATTTCCAAAAAACTCTGGAAAAGCATTTCGCATCATCTGATGAAGCTGAACATCTACGCTCCCTGTGTATGTCCTGGAAAACTCACACATGTGCACTAGGCTATGAGAGTATTCGGAGCTGCACTGTTTGTGACAGCAAAAAGGGAGAAATAACTGAAATCCATCAACAAGAGAATGGAGGTACATATTGCATCATGTAATAAAATATTGTTACAGCAATGGGAAGAAATAGCTACTTTCAACAACATGCATACATTTTAGAAACAAGGTTGAGTGAAAAAGCTGTTAAAATTAGGGAACATAATTTTATTTTTAAAGCTCAAACTCAAGCAAAGCTAAAAAGTATACTGTTTGAGAATATGTAATTATTTTTATGAAGCATTAACACGATGAACGTAAAGCTGAGGACGGTAAATACCTCTAAAGAGCAGACAGAGGGAAATAATGACGAGCACGCAGGCTGATGCGATGGTATTGACGATGCGCCAGTTTTCACACTGGGTGGTGGAATGAAAGATCACCATGTTGTTTTTATGCTTTATAACACATTACACACAGGGGCACCTGGGTGGCTCAGTCGGTTAAGCGTCCGACTTTGGCTCAGGTCATGATCTCATGGTTCATGAGTTCGAGCCCCGTGTCGGGCTCTGTGCTGACAGCTCAGAGCCTGGAGCTTGCTTTGGATTCTCTGTCTCCCTCACTCTCTGCCCCTCCCCCTCTCGTGCTCTGTGTCTCTCTCTCTCTCAAAAATTAAAAGACAAAAATTTGTAATACATTACATATATTAACTTACATATGTCAAATATTGTATGGTAAAAATTTAAAACAAAGTATTAAAATTAAAGCTTATACAAAAGATAGACTATGAAAGCTCTCCTGAAAAACCGATCTATTTATTTCTTCCTAGTTTATACATTTTCCATTCCCACATCTGTGACATTCACTATTTTATTTAAATCCCATGTGGGGCGCCTGGGTGGCTCAGTCGGTTGAGCGTCCGACTTCAGCTCAGGTCATGATCTCACAGTCTGTGCTGGCAGTCGGAGCCTGGAGCCTGTTTCAGATTCTGTGTCTCCCTCTCTCTGACCCTCCCCTGTTCATGCTCTGTCTCTCCCTGTCTCAAAAATAAATAAAACGTTAAAAAAAAAAAAATCCCATGCAATAATTTTAAGAGTAGTGTCAAATATGATGGATGTTAAGAACAAGTAAAGAGCACTGTAAGGAAGAATATAACGATGTTATGGAGAATTATGTGAATGTTACATGTTACGTTTATCCCCAGACTGATTAAAATTAAAATAAATCAAAGTCATCTAATTTTCATTCATGTATTCTTTCTCTCTAGAAAGAGTAAAAGAAACACATTAACATAATTTAGTGCCCTTCTTTATTTTATTGGTGCATAATGGGCAAAGTCACTTTCTTTGCCACCCTATTACACTAAACAGATTAATCTTTTCTTAAAATGTTAGAAAACAATAAAGATCTATCAATGACCGAGGTGTTTTTTCTTTTTTTGTGGGTTTTTTAAGGGCTTGCCATTAATGCTAGATTCAAATTAGTTACTTGTACTAATGGTTAAAAAAAAAAAAAGAAGGAAAGGAGGAGAAAGAACAATAAATAAATTGAACAATTACAGTATCTTCAGTGGAGGAAAAAATCTTAGAACCACAGCATTGTAGAAAAATAGCCATATATAGAAGACAAAAGTCAAACTTTCAGGGGGAAAAAGCAAAGGCCTGTTGAAAAAATAGTGAAATTAAAAAAAAAAAAAAAAAGGGGGGCGCCTGGGTGGCTCAGTCGGTTAAGCGTCCGACTTCAGCTCAGGTCACGATCTCGCGGTCCGTGAGTTCAAGCCCCGCGTCAGGCTCTGGGCTGATGGCTGAGAGCCTGGAGCCTGCTTCCGATTCTGTGTCTCCCTCTCTCTCTGCCCCTCCCCCATTCATTCTCTGTCTCTGTCTGTCTCAAAAATAAATAAAAACATTAAAAAAAATTAAAAAAAAAGAAAAAAAGAAAAAATAGTGAAAAAGTGATCTGCCCTAGATGAATCATCCTAATAAAAATAACAACAAATTTCTACAGCATATTATCCAAAGGAAGAAATGAATTTCCTTTAATCAGCAGCTTGGCCAGCAAAGATTTGAGAAATCTCAATACTTTTATTACTGAAAGATTTTTATCTCATATTGTTAAAGACAAAATGATATTATTCCTTAATTATATTTGAGAGAAAAACTATTTCATTAAAAAAAAAATTTTTTTTAAATGTTTACTTACTTGGGGGGGGGGGGGAGGAGGTGTGAGCAGGGGAGGGGCAGAGAAAGGGAGACACAGAATCGGAAGCAGGATCCAGGCTCTGAGCTGTCAGCACAGAGCCCAATGCAGGGCTCGAACTCACAGACCGTGAGATCATGACAAGAGCTGAAGTTGGATGCCTAACCGACTGAGACACCCAGGCGCCCCAAAAACTATTTCATTTTTAATTTGCCCCGAATGTGTGCGTAAAAATGAAAGCCAAGTAGTAATTCTAGGCAGCGAACCGCACAGAACAATGCTCACTTGGTATTCATCCTCGGTCTTAAATAAGTGTAGCCTGCCAAGTGTAGCCCACTGGATTATTCTGAAACTCATTATCCAATTTCTTCTTCTAGAACCTTTGTTCGCTTCCTCCTTCCTATATAGGCATTTAGTTCACTGTTCTTAAAATTCTTTGCCACGGGAGTAAGAAAGAAGGAAATGCAAAACAAGCACACATTTATTTTTCTCCTTGCAGCAGCTCTAAACCATTACTGGATGTAAAGCATCTCTTACAGCCTGTGTGTCTTAACATGCTTTATGTCTATAGCAATGAGGGAAGGGACCTTTAGTCAACCGTGGAAAGGGGCAGCATGGCTACAGTGATTTCTCTGTTCTTTCTAGGCTTTTCTGCAAGAATATCATTAAAGGATCCTGTTTGTTATGGACCTTCCAGATTGCATGGAAGAAGGGGGTGTGAGAAGAAGAAAACGGAGAGACACTTCAAGGTTGCTGCACATCACAACATAACTACTCAGACCAACGCCACAACATCTTGGAGGTTCGCAGGTTGGTCCAAGGGACGGAAAACCTGGACAGCCAGAAATATTTCTACTAAAGATACTTAGCTAGGAACCTAAATCGATTTAAAAAAAAAAAAAGAAAAAAGACTTTCCATTGGATTCATATATAGCCAAATTACTGTCAAAATATTCCACTATAATTAGAAAATATAATAAGGACAAAGAAATAATAAGTCATGAAATATAAATGCTATAATGGGAGCTTTAATTATATCCTTTTAATCGATTTTACTCATTAACATACAGTGTTGGGAACCGATCCACCTGTCTTCCCCTCTCCACAGACTATTTAATATTGAATGCATTTTTCATATTATCTGGAAAAACGAACACTAGGTTTTCTACCATGAAAACCAATTTTTGCCTTTAAATTTTTTATACAAAATTACAACCATTGTAATTAATAAAAACCATAAAGCCATATAAAGGAAAGTTAAGCTTCCTCAAACCCTTCCTTCCACCTTTGTAAACATATTTGTGTGAAATGTGTATAAATATGTAGGCGTGTATGCCTTTGAAATTTGATTAAACTTATAAACTGAGATATTTTACAAGCTACCGTGCAATTTCGTTTTCCTCATTCATCAATAAACCACCACTGTCAATTGAAAGAATTAACGTTTCTTGAAAAGGTGCATAATATATCCCAAAATACAATGTATTAAACTGATTCAACCATTCTTCCCCCTGACTAGCATTCATATAATTTTATCTATTTTGGGCTTTCGTCATTACAAAAAAATACTGCATCACAAGAACATACAGAGATAGGCACATACATGTTGAAACACAGGCATCAATCACGTTGGTACTTTTATTGCTATGGGACAGTCTCATAAATAGGACTTTCGAAAGAGCTGCAACGATCTCTCATAATCCTACCAGCAATATCTTAATTTGTAGAAACAGTTACAGAATAGCTACAGAAGTAGCTAAAGCACTTCAGGAAGTAAAGTCCATATACTTTCAGGTATCAATCAGTCTAAGGTGATTTCTAATTCCGTGATATGTTTTCACTGATAGATTTAGTAAGGCTGCAATTATAGGGACCTGGATAGAAATCTCTGTTAAGAATACAGAATACATTGGGGTTGACTTTAATTTACCTTTTTTTGACACTTCTGCCCCATTAAGTTCTTTTTGTGCTTCTTCAATTTTATCTAAGAAAAACAAAGAGATTTTACAAATCAATGCATCATATACAAATAAGAATGCAGTAAGACAAACACGCTACTTATACAAGGAGCCTCATACATAGTAATCAATATTTATTGAATTATTTATGAAATAAATATGTGTAAACTGTTAAAGTAATGACATATTCCCTTATTTTAAAACTGAATATACAATTTCAATCACGTCTTTGTCACAAGGACCAGTTGCAATCAATGAATGTTTCCATAATGCAAATAATTAGTGCGTTTTAAATACTGAACGATAATGAACACATGTTTAGGTGCCTAATAAATACCTAAAAATAAAGCTTTCCTTATAAAGACAACATTAATGCCCAGCAGTGATTTTATTAGAGAGATGTAACAAATGACTGCTAGCTTAGAAACAAGTCTAAACGAAGTCCATGGATGGCCTAAAACCTATGCCAAACATGGAAGAAGGAAAAGGAAGAACCGGGCAAGAAATGAAAGAAGCAGAAGAATAGTGGAATACCCGTCCCTCTTGCCAACGCTTGGTACCAGGATGGTTACGTATGAAGTGTGTGGGTAGCCGACTGCAACAGAGAGCCACTCTATCAGAGTAATGACTCTAGAACTGTTACACGTGAGCCAGTTCTGAACGATCAGGCGTAACCCACAAGTAATAAAGGTGTAACCCACAAGTAATAATTACCAAGGCGCGGGGAGGGCTGCCCCAGGAGCGGACAGGAGAGGGTGATGAGCGTGGGCCCAGAGCCTGCAGTTGTTAGAGCTGAGGCTCGGAGCACAAGTGGATGTTGTAAAAAAGCGTGTGTTCTCCTTTGGTTGACAATTAATGTAAGGGCGCCTGGGTGGCTCAGTCGGTTAAGTGTCAGACTTCGGCTCAGATCGGAGTTCGAGAGTCAAGCCCCATTTCCAGTTCAGCGCTGACAGCGCAAAGCTCGCTTGGCATTTTTCTCTCTCCCTCTCCCTCTGCGCCTCTCCCACATGCGTGCGTTCCCTCTCTCTCAAAAGTAAACGTTAAAAAAAAAAAACAATAATTACTTTAAATTGTATAAGGATGTACTGATTTGATGATGAAGACAATAATTCCAGCTTTAATACGGGGGCCTAAGTACTCGTTATAATGGTAGAAGTTACAAAATTCCCAGGTACTTTCTTGTACTGAAGAGAATACAGTACCAATAATTACATAATATTTTAGTTAATGCATGGAAGTATCATTTCACAATTTTCAAAATATTGGTACTTCAGCCATTTACGCCCTCTGGCGTCCACCACCAGTTCCCAAAATGGTCTCCAGTGCTAGGCCTACCGCCACCGGCCACGCAAGATCAACTTCCAAAATGTTGATCCTTTTCCAAACAAATAAAAGACACGGATCCCCACCACAGGGGCCCTCTGAACCACCTGCTTCTTCTCCCATTAACCTTGAGGAAGAAGCCAGAAAATTCAGAGAACCTTCCATTGTCTGATCGAACTTCTTTTAATCACAGGTCGATTCACCCGGTCGGCAAAATAAAAGCGGAGTGAGAGTAGCAGGAAAAACGGAGTCGAGCTAGCTTGAAGTATTAGACGCTGTCAGCACTGGTCAAAAATAAACTTTCATCCTGGTAAGTGTATCCCCACAGTAATGTCCTATTTGTTTGCTAACTATCAGATCCAGCATGAGATCTACAAGTAGAGATAACCTAGAGAAATACTACAGTTTTTCTTATTCACAAATTTTAGTTATTTCTCATGAAAGGACAAGCGAACTGGAAAGGGTCCTAAAAGAAAAGAAAAGAAAACAAAACAAAACAAAAAGCAAAACACCTCTTATTAAATGTAGAAAGTGGACCCTGCATCAGCAGTAACTTTATTTCAAAAAGAAAACTACCAAATGCATGGATGAAATCTGTGTTAACATAAGTAACAAAAGGACAAGGGCCGCTTTTTAAAAAAGTAAAATATATGAAGTATGCTGTATACCTTTGAAATGTAAAGAAACAAACCATGAATTTAAATACACAGTCCTTGAGAAACATAAAAAGGAAAAAACACTCTCATTTCTATGCCAGCAGTCCCTCCAAACTTAAGAACCATAAATATATACATACATATTATACATATTCTGGTAGTAATGACTGTGTTTAAGAGTTTATGCACACATAATTTGGCATTATATAATAAAACACCTTTTTTTATTAACAGAAGCGATTGTGGCTCAAAGCAACAAAAACTCATGATTTAACACATATTTAAGAATAACTGCTATTCAGTACACTGAGGTTTGGCCACCTTCTGCTTGCACTGGTAACATAACAAATTCTTGGAAAAATGACCTCAATTTACATGTGATCACAAAATACTGGTCGTCGTTGTTGAATTTTCAATTAAGTTGCCTTTTTCTCTTGATAATAACTATGCATAAATCAGCAGATTTAGGACATCTACTTTGGTAGGTATAAGTATCTACTTAAATTCTTTTACCGAAAGCCCCAGTTCAATAGGTAAATACAATTTTCATTTAGAGAGCTCGTAATAGTCAGTATTAAAAGCCTTTGCTTCAATTTTTAGAGAAAGTCCTGTTCATATTTAACCTATGCTTTAGGATTTTTCAGGTCAAATATGTTTCAGAGACACTCCAAAATCACAGAGAAAGGACTCATACATTGTCTGCTCTTAATTGGTTCATACAAGGCAACTTATGATTTTTAAAGCACTATTTATCATTTTTTCACTATGACTCAGAGCAATAAATGTGTTTTTACATTTCAACCAATTACACCTGTGTACACAGAATTCAGAAACAAACTTACCCACACTCCATCTTCCATCTTTTCCTATTAAAAATGAATAATGCTCCCTTGCCTAGCCAGCTATATTGATTTTACAACCCACTGCTGGATTCAGAACCTGATATAAAAAGAAGTTCCCTACGCATCTTTTTTCCTTTTTATTTTTTTCCCCTTTTCCCTTTACCAAGGGTAACACTTCCCAGCAGTAATCCACGATCTCACTTGTAAGCCTTGATTTGGGGGCTTGGGGGTGTTACTTAGAATGGGATCTCAGGTTCGGAGACACCTTCCATCATGCCCTCCATGGCACTGTTATCTGAGGTAACAATCTCACAAAGAACTACACATCGAGAAATAAACTGTAGTTTCTCTGTTGCTGTTGTTTAAGAATAAAAATAGATATGTAAGCAAAATGGACATTCACACCATGTCGGTCGGTCTAAGGTGAGTAATGCATTCTTACTGTAATGAGTTTTTAGCGTACTTAAGATGTCATTGTAATTAGTTCAATTTTTACTAAATGTATTTGGAGGAGCTGTCACCTGGTAAAGACTCCAGCAACATGAATGGATCCATAATCTTTTCTACAAGCCAGAGGGGCCCATGGCTGAGCAAGTAACAGGCCAGGAGAAGGGAGAAGCTACTAATCATGTAAGTCGTATTTTGGTTCTGCCACTGTTGAAAATTTACAACTTCTTACAGATTTCCTTCCCCAATAAGGCATAGAAATTGTGAATGGTAAAGATTATGAACAATTTTGTACAATGCCTCACATATTTAAAAACTTCTGTACATGCAAACCATGTAAAAATATTTTATTCCCATCATCCATAAATAATTAAAGGGAAAACATCTCTTTATTTGTGAAAGATAATCTGAAACCATGGAGCAAAAAAAAAAAAAACAAAAACAAAACAACAACAACAACAAAAACACCCCAAAACAAAAAACAAAAAAAAAAACCAAAAAAAAAAAAAAAAAAGAAACAACTTTTCTTGGGGCGCCTGGGTGGCTCAGTTGGTTACGCGTCCCACTTTGGCTCAGGTCATGATCTCACAGTTTGTGAGTTTGAGCCCCATGTTGGGTTCTGTGCTTACAGCTCAGAGCCTGGAGCCTGCTTCAGACTCTATGTCTCCCTCTCTGCACTCCTCCACTGTTCACACTCTGTCTCTCTCAAAAATAAATTAGCATTAAAAAAAAAGTTAAAAAAGAAAGAAACAACCTTTCTTGGGGTGCCTGGGTGACTCAGTCAGTGGAGCATCCAACTCTTGATTTTGGCTCAGGTCATGATCTCACAGTTCATGGGACTGAGCCCTGTGTCATAGCACAGAGACTGCTTAGGATTCTCTCTCTCTCTCTCTCTCTCTCTCTCTCTCTCTCTCTCTTTCTCTGCCCTTCCTCTGCTCACTCTCTCTCTCTCTCTCTCTCTCTCTCAAAATAAATAAATAAACTTTAGGGAAAAAGAAAGAAAATAACCTTTCTTTTACGGCTCTGGGGAGAAGACTGAATAATTGAAACAAATCACAACAGTAAAGCAATCCTCCTGGTAGGTTTCTGCTCTTGACCATTTCCACCCCGTGGTGAAGTGGGGTGGGGGTGGGGCTCCCTGAACACCACCCCTCAAGAGCCTCAGGATGCAGGGCATCCCAGCTTTGGGGACCAACACACAAAGTCGTTAGGATTTGATTCCACAAAAGCTGTGTTTTCACTGTGGTGAACATCTACCCCGTGTCAGGAACAACAGCAGGGGCTGAAGATGGGAGAACAAGCCAAACCAAACAGACAGGCTTTCCTGGAGGGGCTTACAGATGATCACACCCTTTAAACAATCCCTTGACTCTCAATTTGAAGGTAAATATAAAGCCCGGGTTCCACTGTGTGGCCAACTCACAAGGTCCTCCTCCGCCTCACCCCCAGCCCCACTGCTGTTTTCTTTCCAGCTTCAGCCGCCCCCTCGGGGCAGGCCCCCGTCAGCTCCCATCCCATCCCTTCTCTTAACACCCTCATTCACAGTCTGTCACTCCCTGCTCTGTGCCACCACCAGACCTTGCACGCGGAACCCTGTCTCTCTGCGGTGACCTGTCTCGTGATCATTAGTAATCATGACGATGCGACGGCCCCGCGTGATTTACTGATTGGAGAAATGCTGGCCAATAACCTGCCAGGCTGCGGAGAAGCGCTGGTGCATTCTGAGAAAGAGAAAAAGGGATCCAGGCACACAAACTTACAACCGGCCTTGGGTGGTTTCACTGAAGAACCCAGCATCATATCCTCTTTAACGCTACAGATGATTTCCACATTTGGGAAGCTGTATGCCTACCGTGAAAAACACTTGAGTAAACTCTTTCTGACTCCATGCGATCAAGAACAAATGATCTCTACCTTCACTTTACTAGCTCATCCTTCTCTGCCACTTTTCAGATCTGTACCTAATAACCCCGGCTCTAACACCACAGACCCTCCCTCTTCCCTTGGCCCTAAAAGCACAAAGCAGAAAAGCTAATAGTAGAATCGTATGAAGTAGATCCTAATGAACTGTAAAAGGCACCTCTATTTACTTAAAGAGAAGCCATCTGATTGAAAAAGGATCACCATATGCGACTGTACTATTTTTACTACTAAATAAGCATAACTCCTACATCCCCTCGTTACCCGTCAGCACAAGCTCCCTTACTCTTACTGTTAACTGCTACAGCTATTTCAGTAAGACTAAATATAGACAATGATGTAATGTTAAAAACGCATCTAATACCCATACATGCTTTTAATTTTTTTTAATGTTTATTTATTTTGAGAGAGAGAGAGAGAGAGAGAGAGAGAGAGAGAACACGAGTGCCAGGGAAGGGCAGAGAGACAGGGACAGAGAATCCCAAGCAGGCTCTGTGCTGTCAGTGCAGAGCCTGATGCTGGGCTTGATCTCATGACCTGAGCTGAAATCAGGAGTCTGACTGAGCCACCCAGGTGTCCCCAATACATGCTCTTTTAAATGATACTTGTCCCTGGTGTTCACTACTAAATCAGCTAAGTAAGCCCACATTTGTAAGTCACACATTTTAACCTGTAGTTACACATCTTTGTGCCTCTGGACCTGTGTCTTTCGGGAAGAGGACACTGTGCAATAATGCTGAAAATGATTATCCAGACCAGTAATATTTCAAATTGGAAAATACCGCCCGAAGTATACAGGGAAAAAAATACAAGACTCAACTCTGTGCTAATGAATTTGAAAATTGTGATTGATTAGTAAAAGGTTCCAGAGAGCATGAAATTACTCAACTTGATCCAGGAATAACCACGGATGAAACGAAGAAAGTTACCAGAGGATGACAAAGAACTACCTTGTTTAAAGGTTCCAGGCCCAGATGCTTTTGTTATCAAATTCTTTCCAATTCTGAAAAGCAAAGCATTTCCTCAAAAGTTTCAGAGCACAGGATAACACAAAAGCTGTTCTAAGTCATTTTATAAAGCTGATATGGCCCTGACATCAATGTGACCAAAGGGGAAGAAAAATCAGCAGCACAGACAAGTTCCATATATGAATATGGATTTAACAATCTATATCAAGGGGTTCCTGGGTGGCTCAGTCAGTTAAGCATCCGACTTCAGCTCAGGTCATGATCTTATAGTCCATGAGTTTGAGCCCCACATCAGGCTCTATGCTGACAGTTCAGAGCCTGGAGCCTGCTTCATATTCTACGTCTCCCTCTCTCTCTGTCCCTCCCCTACTTGTGCTCTGTCAAAATAATAAAAACACATTTTAAAAAAATAACCCGTGGAACAGAATAGAGAACCAGAAATGGACCCACAGATGTATGGCCGGCTAATCTTTGACAAAGCAGGAAAGAATATCCAATGGAATAAAGACAGTCTCTTCAGCAAACGGTGTTGGGAAGACTGGACAGCAACATGCAGAAGAATGAACCTGGGCCACTTTCTTACACCAGACACAAAAATAAACTCAAAATGGATAACAGAACTAAATGTAAGACAGGAAGCCATCAAAATTCTAGAGGAGAAAGCAAGTAATAACCACTTTGACCTCGGCCGCAGCAATTTCTTACTCGACACGTCTCTGGAGGCAAGGGAAAGGAAAGCAGAAAGTACTATTGGGACCTCGTCAAGATAAAAAGCTTCTGCACAGCGAAGGAGACGATCAGCAAGACTAAAAGGCAACCAGCAGAATGGGAGAAGATATTTACAAATGATATATCAGATAAAGGGGCAGTATCCAAAATCTTTAAAGAACTTATCAAACTCAACAGCCAAAAAACCAAATAATCCAGTGAAGAAATGGGCAAAAGACATGAATAAGCTCTCTTCTAAAGAAGACATCCAGATGGCTAACACATGAAAAAATGCTCCACATCACTCATCATCAGGAAAATACAAGTCAAAACCCCACTGAGGTACCACCTCACACCACTGAGAATAGCTAAAAGTAACAACTCAGGCAACAACGGATGTTGGCGAGGATGCGGAGAAAGAGGATCTCTTTTGCACCGCTGGTAGGAATGCAAGCTGGTGCAGCCACTCTGGAAAACAGTACGGAGGCTCATCAAAAAATTAAAAACAGAACTACCCTACGACCCTGCAATTGCACTACAAGGCATTTATCCAAGGGATCCAGGTGTGCTGTTTCAAAGGGACACAGGCACCCCCATGTTTAGAACAGCGCTATCGACAATAGCCGAAGTATGCAAAGAGCCCAAATGTCCATCGATGGATGAATGGATAAAGAAGATGTGGTATATATATATATATATATACATACACACACATATATATATACACACAATGGAGTATTACTCGGCGATCAAAAAGAATGAAATCTTGCCATGTGCAACTCTATGGATGGAACTAGAGGGTATTATACTAAGCAAAACTAGTCTGTCAGAGAAAGACAAAGATCATATGACTTCACTCATATGTCAAATTTAAGATACAAAACAGATGAATATATGGGAAGGGAAGCAAACGCAATATAAAGACAGGGAGGGGACAAAATATAAGAGACTCTTAAATACAGAGAACAAACTGAAGGTTGCTGGAGGGGTAGTGGGTGGGGGGATGGGCTAAATGGACAAGGGGCTTAAGAAGGACACTTGTTGGGATGAGCCCTGGGTGTTACACAAAGGGGATGAATCACTGGATTCTACTCCTGAAATCATTGTTGTGCTGTATGCTAACTAACTTGGATGTAAATGAAAAGATAAAAATAATTAATAATTTAAAAAATAACAATCTATACCAAGAAGTACAGGGGCGCCTGGCTGGCTCAGTGGAGCATATGATTCTTGATCTTGGGGTCGTGAGTTTGAGCCCCACGCTGGGGCATAGAGATCACTTAAGAAAACTTAAAAAAAAAATAATTTTTTTAAAAGAAGCATATTCAAAGTTTGGAAAGCCACACCCAAGTAGGGTGTGAAATAAGTATGCAAAGATATTTCAGTATTAGGAAGGATATTGTTGTAACATAACTGCAGCAGGACAATGGAGGAGGAAAAAGGTAACAACGTCCAGAACGGACTTGACTAAATCACACTTATCATTAGTATAAAAACAAAAAAACTACAAACAAACAAACAAAAACCCGCCAACAATACATAGAAAAGGACAGACTTCACCATATAAACCAAGTATTATTCTAATAAACACGCTAAAACAAAGAAACTGACCACTAATCATGTTCTCATTTCCTTGAGGAAGTCTTCCCCAACCCAGTCTCCTACCACTGGTCTGCACCCCCAGCACTGTGCTCTCACCCCCAGAGCAGTGTTCACCACCGCCAGATCTTCTGGGATGATTTCTACAATGTTAACACACAGGACTTATTCAATTCAGAATATATTAGCTCCCGTGTGCTAGCCTAAAGATACACAAAGATGAGCAATTCTACGTGCAGGAACTTACAGAAGGAAACAAGCCATCTCTCTAACACGCGTAACAGTGTGACTCTATCCACAGGGTGCTAAGGGAACACAGAACGGGGAGATGTGGCTGTCTTGGCAATGGGAAGAGTCCTGAAACAGCTTCATGGATGAAATACACAGGCTGAAAATAAACAGAAGATGAGTGGTCTCACCATGGAGAGTGGATGAGGGCATTCAGGTAGGGGATCATGAGGAGGTTGCAAAGGCAAAGAAGAAGACAAGAAAGTGTGTCAGGAACTCAGAGCAGTTTGGAAACAAACCTGGAGAGAGCAGGTCTAAAGATACAGGATTTGGAAACTGCCGTCTTACACATCTAGTAGTTAAAACTATACCACAGAGTTGGTGGAAGCGAAAATACGACTTACTCTATAAACTGATCTGGCCATAGGTAGTGAAGATCTTTGAAAACCCACTCGTCCTTAAAATTGTGACTGAACTGCTGGAAATCTAGACTGAGACCATGAAAGGAGTGGAGCAAAGGCCATTCATCACGGTGCTTCTTCTACTATGAAAAACTAAATCATCCACAGCGCCTGGGATAAAGTAGGTGTTCAATAAGTATCTGTTGAGTGAATACTTGAGAAATGGTCAAGTAAATATGGTACCTCCATATGACAGAATATTAGACAACTATTATACTATAGGTTTCTGGAAGGAGGACCTACTGAGCCAATAACTACAGTAATGGTGGCCCCAGATTATATAAATTTTAAAAGATTTGACAAAGGATTTTAACGGGCCACCTACTCTCCAGTTAAGAATTGTGGCACACTGAGAGGCAGCGCCAACTGTTCAGGAGTAGGTAGAAGAAAGGGAAACCCAAGAAAGAGACAAAAACAAAACACAACAAAAGGAACGCATGAAAAAATTAGAACCAGAAATAATTTTAGTCACAGAGATCAAGAGAACAGTGTCTCATTGTCAAATCAGTAGATGAGGCAATCCAGAAAGACTGAAAAAGCTTCCACTGGGTTGAGCAATTAGGAGGTCCTGGCGATGCTTTGCAAAAGCAGGAGGTGAGACGAGGAGGCTGGGGGGCCGAGGGCGGAGGGAGGCAGTGATGGGATGGGAGGCAGAGAAGAGACCGGGGCAGAGCTGTATTTCAAAACATTCAGTGGAGAAGAAGAGAGTGAACTGGGGAGCCACTGAGAAACACAGGGTTAAGAGAAAGACGTTTGGTATGGTTTTCAAAGACGTTTATAGGCACAAGGTGGGGAGCCCATAAAACGAGAGCAAAAATAAAGGGAAGAAGAGGACATATGCAGGGGCAAGACCCTTAAGGAAGCAGAATAGAGCATCCAGAGTCTAGGAGAAGGGCTGGTTTTGAACAGGGGGAGAGCCAGGGCCATCCTCTGAGGTCACAGGGAAGGAGAGGAGAAGGTACGTCAGATGAAAAATCTACTGATGGGAAGGATGAGTCTGACGGAGCGCAGATCCAATGGACCGGATTTTACTGAGAGAAGAGGCATAGCGTAGCTGGCTACAAAGAAAACGGAGCTCAGCGTTTCTGGGACAGGTCTTCCAGACTGGCTAAGGTGAGCCAAATTACTGACGCGAATGGAAGGAAGAGCTGACCGGTTTTAAGGCCCTTTTATTTAAGGACAAATAAAAGCTCTTGATGAACAACAACTAGGGAATCTGTGAAGTAGAAACCCACGTGTATCTGACGGCTCCAATGTGCACAGCAGTGCTGTTTATCCTAACAAAGTCTGGCAACCTGCATGAAGAATTGGAGAAGGAATGCCAAATTTGGACTTTTCCAGGAGGAAGGACGAAAAGAATTCCACCAGATGAAGGCGCTAGAGGATGGTTCCTGCAAGCAGCCAAATACACAAGATGGGGCAGTGGCGCGGTGGGTGGTGGGTCAGGAGGAGCCGAGGAAGGAAAAGATGGAAAAGTGAAGGCAGGGGACAGGGAGCAGGACCAAAATGTACCACAAAATTACAGCTGTGAAATGCCTAGCCTTGCTGTACTTCCACGCATATGGAAAAGTATACCTTTATGTATTTTGCAGAACTGTCCATTTATCTCTAGGAAAGCATATTTCCATTGTGACACTGAGAAAAAATTAAAGTTGTTCAAAGAGAAAAGTTAAAAGCTTCACCATGCTTTTAAAATTATGGATCAAGGGTGCCTGGGTGGCTCAGTCGGTTAAGCATCTGACTCGGGCTCCGGTCATGATCTCCCTGTCTGTGGGTCCGAGCCCCGCGTCGGGCTCCGGGCTGACAGCTTGCAGCCTGGAGCCTGAAGTCTGCTTCAGATTCTGTCTCTGTCTCTTTGCCCCTCCCCTGCTCACGCTCCGTCTCTCTCTTGCAAATATAAACAAACATTAAAAGAAATCTTTTAATAAATAGATAAAACTGTGGGTCGACGAAATGCAACGTTTCTTCATTAAGAAAATCATCTTGATAGCAAAACTAACTATGGGATAACAAAACGTACGTGGACACACTGTGAATATGTTACCACTAAACCATCTCAGGCTTTTGAATTATTTTTTGCCTCTTAATAACATATACCTGGTTTCACTTTGCAGACAGTTCCTTAGCCTTGATGAGCAGAGCTAAGTATTAGGCCACTGTATGCTAACTACTTATAATAGTGGGGTCACTATACCTTTCCACCCCTAGAGGGAGCTGGGAAAACCACTGGTTTTTAGAGCTGAGCACACGTTTCCTAAGGAGTCAAAAACTAAGCAAACTCCCAGAGTGTCCCTCCTGAAACTTCACCTAGGTTCAGAACCCACGAGAAGTTCCATCGAGGAGGCTAAGTCTGATGCAAGCTCCTTCCTCAGACGGCTGCCAAAGCAAGGTCGGGTCCCTCAGGGCCACCCTTCTGGCTCTTTCATGCATCACCTAGAACAGCAGAACTCAAGCTCTGCTCCCTTAGTACTGGAGTCATTTTAAAAGTCTTCATATGAAGGCTACACCCCACATCAATCAAATCAGCATTAGAAGTTTCCCAGGTGATTCTAATATGCAGCCAAACCTGAAAAATCAATGTTCTGTAAATTACAGATATTATCAGGTCAAGATTCAAAGTTGTACAAAACGCAAGCAGTTAGGGAAAAAAACGTCTTATCAGCTGGCTCCTTGAAGCAACTTTTTATCAAGCCACAGGGACGGGGAGCAGGCAGCGTCTGCCTTATCAAGGGAGCTGCGGATGTTGGGAGAGACCAGGGAAGATAAGGAAGGTCAAATTCCATGTGTAGTTCATGGCTAAAGGGGTGCAAGCAAAGTATACAGCTAAGGTGCAAACCCAAAGCATACATTCCTAATAAGCATTATATCACAGATAGATCCATTTATTACCAAGATGAAAATCGATCTCCACCTGAAAAAATGTATGTTTGGAAACAGAGAAACTATTTAAATGTAATAAGCTACCGCACAAAGATGCTAAAATTGACATGGAATAATACAGTTTTCCAATAATCACATTAAAACGCGTGGCCTATTTTGGTTCAGATATTATTATTGTGAGAGTATGGCAACACTGGTATCCTCATCCCATTTGATGCTTTCTGATGTCGTGGATGGGAGGAGGTAGTCATGGTAACTATGACGGGGAGAGAAAGGAATATGAAGACAGAGCGTTCTTATCCTGAGACGTTAAATGCCAGGTTCCACTGAAGTTGAGACTAACCAGTAACAGATTCACACACACACACACACACACACACACACACACACACACACACACACCAAATTCAGGGGTAAGCATGTAAATATAGAGATGGCTGAGAGACACCCAAGAGGTATGGATCTCAAAGTCTGAAAAGAACTCTTCTGCTTTTCAGGCTGGCTATCTGCCTCATCCTTAGTCAGCAAATAACACATCTATTTTCCCTTTAATTTTTTAAAAGCCTCTTATTGAAAGAAAGAGAAGGGGTGGGGGAAGGAGCGAGGAAGGAAAGGAGGAAGAGAGGGAAGGGAAGGGAAGGGAAGGGAAGGGAAGGGAAGGGAAGGGAAGGGAAGGGAAGGGAAGGGAAGGGAGGATTTAAATACAAAATGAAGGACTGAAACACAATTAATAGCAACACAACTGCTATTACAGGGCAAAAGCACAGAAACTAAGCACAGCGAGCCACACACCTCCTATGTGCCTGGGGACCCTTCCTGGGATAGCCTCCCCACCTCTCACCGGAAGCCCCTCACCAGGAAAGGGTCAACACTCACAGCATGCCCAGGACCTTGGCAAGTATAATACGGGCTGGGGTCAAGAAGTTTGCTATTTCAGAGTTCTGGTTCCACTGGTTCCATGTTGTGATCTCCAGTTACTTCAGATACAAATAAATCTATATGCTCTAAGAAGTGGGAAAAAAGGTTGGGGTGGGAGGCGGGTGATGAAGACTAGAAATGTGAGGGAAGAAGGAAAACAATACTGGAAATAACCGCCCGTATTCCCTTCGGGTAGAAGAAAAGTATTTAGAGACTCACAAGACTGGACACGGAAGTACGACTACATTTCCTCTAGAATTCTAATTGGATGAAATGTCAGTCTGGCCTAAGGAATACTTGCATATCTGGGTTTCCCGCTGTACATCTGGCAAAGAGCTATGACTTACGGTCTTCCCGGCTACCTGCCACTGGATTTGTCACCACTGTGTTGGCTCCTTCTGGGCCTGTGGATGTGCCCGCTCCACCCACCCCCCCACCCCCCACCCCCACCCCATGAGTATAGACGTTATGTTGCAGTGGTTCAAGCCCTGGCCTGCTGGTTTGTACACAGCATCCCTTCGGCAAGATTCAATGCTATGGAAAGACAAACTCCAAGACATCTATGCCACAGTGAAGAGACCCTGGAAAGGCCTCCCTCTGTATGACATTGAGCAGTTAACTGCATTCTAATGAAAAAGGAAACAAGATTTTTGTTTTGTTTTGTTTTGCTTGTACCCCTACCACAAATTTAGCAGATACAATACACTTATCATGTAATGCATGGGTATGGCCACCTCTCAGGATTGTATTTAAAGTGATTTTATCTGGGGTGCCTGGGTGGCTCAGTCAGTTAGGCGTCTGACTTTGGCTCGGGTCATGATCTCAACGCTCCCGAGTTCGAGCCCCACTTTGGGCTCTGTGCTGACAGCTCAGCCTGGAGCCTGCTTCGGATTCTGTGTCTCCCTCTATCTCTGCCCTTCCTTCCCCTACTCATGCTCTGTCTGTCTGTCTTTCTCTCTCAAAAATAAACATTAAAAAAACTTTTTTTTTTTTAATATTTAAAAAATTTTTTTTCAACGTTTTATTTTTATTTTTGGGACAGAGAGAGACAGGGCATGAACGGGGGAGGGGCAGAGAGGGAGACACAGAATCGGAAACAGGCTCCAGGCTCTGAGCCATCAGCCCAGAGCCCGGTGCGGGGCTCGAACTCCCGGACCGCGAGATCGTGACCTGGCTGAAGTCGGACGCTTAACCGACTGCGCCACCCAGGCGCCCCTAAAAAAACTTTTTAAAATAATTTTATCTGATTTTGTCTTTTATTTCCTTGTGAATTTTTATTTCAAAGAATATTCCATATTTCAAATCTAGAAACATGCATTTAACTAGTAACTCAAACAAAATAAAGCCATAAATGCCATAACTGGACAATTATTTTTTTATTTTTTATTTCTTTAACTAACGAGAGAGAAAAAGAGTGAGTGCACAAGCAGGGGAGAGGGAGAGAGAATCTTAAATAGGTTCCACACCCAACATGGAGCCCAGCGTGGGGCTTGATCTCACAACCCTGAGATCATGACCCGAGCTGAAATCAAGAGTCGCACACTCAACCGACTGAGCCAACCAGGTGCCCCAGTTAAAACAGTTTTTAAAGAAACCTATTTATGTATTCGACCATTTACAAACAGAACCACTGGTAGGAAAAGTCTAACAGAACAGAGAAACTAGTTTCTCTGACAAATGTGCAAAGAATAAAAGAATTAGGAAGGGTACCAATACATCAAAAGAACATAAAAGACATATCAAACTATAAAATACGTGGACCTTATTATTAATGCCCTGATTCTAACAAAATGCTTTTATTTTTTTTATTTTTTTTTTTTATTTTTTTTTTCAACGTTTATTTATTTTTGGGACAGAGAGAGACAGAGCATGAACGGGGGAGGGGCAGAGAGAGAGGGAGACACAGAATCTGAAACAAGCTGCAGGCTTCGAGCCATCAGCCCAGAGCCTGACGCGGGGCTCGAACTCACGGACCGCGAGATCGTGACCTGGCTGAAGTCGGACGCTTAACCGACTGCGCCACCCAGGCGCCCCACAAAATGCTTTTAAAAATTATAATACTGTGGAGAACTGGAAATTTAAACACTGTGGACATTTGATCATATTAAGGAATTATTGTTTGTTGTTGTTTCTTTATAAAGATGTTGTGATTATGTGAAAAAAATATTACTTAACTTTTGGAGTTTATATAAAAAAGCGTATTAATGAAATGGTACATCTGAGGTCCGCTTGAAAACATTATGGGGTGGGGGCAGGGAGAGTGCTCACAGAGTAAATGAAACCTGACAGGCTATCAGCTGTTAACCGCCAAAGGTAGATGATAGATAAGAAGAGGTTTATTATACCATTCTATTTTGTAATCATTTTAAAACTTCCGTGCTCAAAAGTTTCTAAAAGATGCGCAATTTAAAAGAACTGAAAGAGTACCGAAGTATTATTAATGTGTTGTTATGGCATCATAGTTCAAATAATAACCATAAGCAAGAAATGAGATACAACAGGGTTAAGTAAATGAAACAAAGCACCCATGGGCTCAGCACGCAGGGGTCATTCAATGAAGGTCACTGCCCCCACGAATAATCAGAAGCGATTATTCTGATCAAATAATTGAGGAAATCGATAATTTCAGAGGAAATCAAATAATTTCTGAACTACCACTAGGAGTCAGTTTTGTACACACCAAAGCTGAAAGGGGTATCCAAAAGAAGAGAAAATGATTTCTAGAAATTTGATATCCAGTGTTCTTAATTCCTTTGGGTGTGGCAGGGGAAGGATAAGAATTTGAAGATTGGCAAGTTTTCTAAGATACAAAATTAATGTACATAGTATTCTTCCAGTTGTGTCAAAACCAAATGAGTGTGTGTGTGTGTGTGTGTGTGTGTGTGTGTGTGTGTGTGTTATGGAAGGATACAGAAGTCACTTCTGCTGGTATTCAGAGCCACCCCTGAGGAAAGGGGTCCAGATAAGAAAGATATATTTCATTGTATTTTTAAAAGTCTTTTCTGTTTGAATCTGTTAACATTGTGAGATTTACTTAAGTTCTGAAACTTAAACAAAAATATAAGGTATGAGAATAAAACAATATTTCAACTACATAAATTGACCACTGTTAGTATACTGGCACATCAGATTCCAGGTTGTTTTGGGTGTGTATACACACACACACACACGCACGCGTGCACGTGAAGTGAACACATACTTTTTAAAATGAATTGATGCAAGAAATAAACACGACACCTTTTTTAAGATTGGAATATCTTCATCCTACTCCAATACTGATCCATTACTTTTTATAATTTTTTTAAAAAGCTACTTAAAAACAATAAAGTAAAATTTCAAAACGTCTCTATTAAAAAATCCTATGACCATCGTGTAGCCTCTGCTAGACAGTGACACACACACACACACACACACACACACACACACCCACTTCCATATGATCTCAGGGACTGCAGCAATCAACAGAGACCCTAAACCCAGGTTAGGAACTTCTGACGCGGACCTGATCTACACTATTACTACTCTTTTGTATTCTAAGTGTGGAAAAAAGGTAAATTTTCACAGTGATACTAAACACGTTTTCATTTTTTCAATTGTTAAATTTCTCCCCAAATAATGTAACAATATAGCTCTTACTAGTACAAACTTTTCTTATGTGGCCACATGAAAAAAAAAGGGGGGGGGGGTAAGAGTAGGTGCTTGTAATAAATCTGTTCTTTTTCTTAATTTCCCAGTCCTGTTATATTTAACAACTCTTTACAGAGCAGAGGAGAGTAGACAGAAAAGAAGAAAAAAATCACTGTTCTCAGGACATCAGGCATTGTGCTTGGCACAGTACATTTCATGTCATCCTTAGAACCTACCCTATGCAAAGATCTGATCTAGATACAGTATCTTCCTTGTGGAGCCCAAGCTCTAGTGCAGATGAAAATATATGAACCGAGGAAAATACATGACTGTAGTAGTACCTATAGCATATGGTAAAAAATGGTAACCTCACAAGAGGAAGAGGAAAAAAGGACACGAAGCAAAGCTCTCCTAGTACATGCTCACCCCATGATCCATCTGCTTTTGCTTACAATGGTGTGCGATGGAGAAGGCTGTATGGTAACATCTTCCTCTACCTCACCTACAACCAGCTGCCAGTCAACCTGGGACACCAAACTCACAAACCAAAAGGATTAGAGGATGGTCTTATTCCTCCACCATGCCAATCGGGAGGCTTCCCAGAGTCTCTTAAGTCTTTAGATAATCATCTTACTAATATTATAAGACTCTTCCACTGACAGCAAGAATTTATTACCTACCTATTTAGGATTTCTCGCTTCTGGAAATGGCAGAACGGCTTACACGGGACTAACTCTCTCGTCAATACAATAAAAGTGTGTACAAAATATTAAACAAACAACACAAAGAAAGGTACTGGAGAGTGACCAAGAGCAGGCAGAAACCGGAAGGGACTTGACCTTGGAAGGGTAAGCAGCAAACAAGGGAAGGTCCACATTTCATTGGCCGTTTCCCCAGGGGCAGCCACCAGTGCCTGAAGAGCCGTGGCTGGAGCAGACAGCAGCAGTTACCCTGGGCTGAGGAGACAGAGCTGCAAGTTGGGACTGCCGCAGGAGCTGGGCACTGAGGGCAGAGGGAAATCCCAGGAGAGAGGGAGCCCTGGAGAAGAGCCTAGAATCTGTGAACAAGCCCCTCAAATCCTTGGCGGAGTCTTCAACTACTTGCATGGAGGGTAAGGCTTTGAGGAACCTAACGGAAAGCAACCCAAGGGTGGGCTGAAAGAGCCGGGCAGAGTAACAGCAGCACCTACCGGTGTCAATATGGAGGACACCAGATTTGGAACTCAAATCTTGCCACATTAGAGGACCCACATTAGAATACAAGGCAAACACCTTGTGCTTCCAAAGAAGTCCCAGTAGGCCACGCCTTGGGATTGACATCACATCCTAGCCTGAAACGGACCTACTCTGGGGGCACCTGGGTGGCTGTGTCGGTTGAGAACCTGACCCTAGATTTCAGCTCAGGTCACGATCTCACGGTTTGTGGGTTCAAGCCCTGTGTCAGGATCTGTGCTGATGGTGCCCTCTCTCTCTGTCCTTCCGGCATGTGTACTCTCTCTCCCAAAATAAATAAATAAACTTAAAACATTAAAAAAGAAAGAAAGAAACCTACCTACTCTGAAAGCCTCCACAAATTTCGGAAGATCTGATAGTACTTTTACTGTCTGCTAGTACAAAATTCAACAACCCTCAGATGATGATAAGGGAATCCGGACCTCTAGAATGTATCCACACATCATTCTGTATACAACAAAAAATCAGGACGCATGTGAATCATGAAATTGTTACACTTTAGAGAAGGCAGGAAAAAGGATCAGACCTACAGATGACAAAGATGTTGTAATCAGCAGACAAGGAATTTAAATTAACTCTAATATATGCCCAAAAAGCTAGAGGCAAAAAAAAAAAAAAAAAAAAAAAAAAAAAA
>NW_024412467.1:14210620-14259574 GCF_014898765.1 Herpailurus yagouaroundi
GAATGAATAGTAGGAGAATTTCAGAACACATATAAAAGCTCTAAAAACGGCAGAAATAATATCAAGAAAAATGCCGTATCGGGGGGGGGGGGGGGAATTCACTGGACGGTATTAAGAGCAGATGAAACGCTACAGAAGAAAAAATTAGTGAACTTGAAGACAAGTCAAAAGAAATCATCCAGGGGCACCTGGGTGGCTCAGTTGGTTAAGGTAAGACTTTGGCTCAGGTCACGATCTCACTGTTCCTGAGTTTGAACCCCATGTTGGGCTCTGTGCTGACAGCTCGGGGCCTGGAGCCTGCTTTGGATTCTGTGTCTCCTTCTCCCTCTGCCCCTCCCCCCGTCAAAAATAAATAAACATTAAAAACATTTTTTGAATTATCCAAACTGAAGCAGAGAGAGGGAAAAAAACAGAAAAATAACATAGTTTCAACACTCCATGGAACAGTACCAAATAATCTAACATACATGTAACTAAAATCCCAGAAGGAAAGGAGAGAGCAAAATGGGAAGAAAGAATAGCTGAAGAAATAAAGGCTGAACTGTTCCCAAATATGACTAAAAACATCAACCTACAGATCCAAGAAGCTCAGTAGCCCCAAGGAGGATGAACAGACAGAACGATACACAGGCATGTCCTAATGCACCTGCAGGATATGGGGGGGGGGGGGGAGAGCGGCAATAGATTTTAAAATGCAGAAGAGAAAAAAAAATGTCAAGCTAGGATACTATGTTTAGCAAAATTATCCAGCAAACATGAAAACAAAAGAAGGCATTTTCAGCTGTTAAAGGTTGAGAAAACCCGTTACTAATATTGTAAGCAATGCTAAAAGTGGTGATTTAGACCAAAGGGAAATGGTAACAGATAAAAATATGTATTTATAGTAGGGGCCAGCAAACTGTGGCTCCTAAGTCAAAGCTAGACCACATCCAGTTTTCGTAAGGCCTGTGCAGGACTTTGAATGTTAAAAAAAAAAGTGGGGGAGGACAAGATGAATATGTGATGGGGAATATATGAAGCCACAAAGCCTAAAATGTTTACTATCCGGTCCTTTCCCAAACAAATTTGCAAGCCCCTGATTTATAAGAAGAAAGAAGGCGGGGAGACTTTGGGAGGGTGAGAAGAAGAGAGACAGGACAAATAAAAAGACTATGGTTCTCTTTCCTTCAATTCTCTAGGACAATTGGCCATTAAAGCAAAAATAGAAACTGTGTATTAAAGGGTTTATAACATACACAGAAGTAAAATATATGACAAAAACATTTACTCATCTAAAAATGTCCTCAAGCCCAAGGCCATCCCTAAATAATGAACTCATCCAATTCTGAATCTTAGTACCTCAAGCTATTTTGTAGTATTTCAATAAGTTTTAAAATAGTAGATTGAAACGATTATTTTTTTAACTTTTTAAAGTTTATTTATTTATTTTGAGAGACAGAGAAAGCATGCAGAGAGAGAGAGAGAGAGAGAGAGAGAGAGAGAGAATACCAAGCAGGCTCCGGACTGTCAGCACAGAGCCCGATGAGGGGTGCGAACTCACAAACCGCGAGATCATGACCTGAGCCAAAACCAAGAGTTGGACGCTCAACCGACTGAGCCACTCAGGCGCCCCTGAAATGATTATTTTTTAAAAAACACAAACCTGAAATAGATGGTGTGTTCCCAACCTAATTTCTAGTACACATTACAAATAGCGAGTACGTTATCAGCTATGGCAATCTTTCGAGAAACTGAAAGCATCCTCTCTTTTTCAAGTGCTTTTTAAATAAATTACAAATTATTTCATCCTATTAAAATCTACTGGCAAAGCATGAGCTCATGTAAATCCTGGGGGACGTGAAAAAGCTTCTGGGAGGCAAGAGCATGAAGAAAGCAGGAATAAGCACATAAGAGCATGTGGGGCACAGAGAGCAGTAGGTGGTGGGGGGGGGCAGAAAGCAAGTCTGCAGGGTGCAAGGAGAATGTGGTGAGAAGTTAACGTATCAGGAAAGTCATCAGAGCGTCTCAAATGACATGGAAGGTTCAGGTTTGCTGGCGGGGTGACTGATGGTGCCGCTCTGCGCGTCACAGAGGCAAATGACCTGCTTTCCCCCACGTCCGTCCAACACCTGACAACGCGCACATATGACAGAGCAAACATCCTACTAAGATTTAGGCATCCGCCGGTCAATTACCAAATGAACAAACGAATAAAGAACCAACCATGGTTTATTGGGGATGGGAAGCAGTCCATATGCAGACATGATAATGAGCCTGGAACAGGAGTCCGAGGGGATAAGGGCTTATTCTAGGAGAGATACTCGAAGGGAAGCTGAATAGAACACTACAGACGGTTGAGGCTGGATATAGAGATTTGGAATTAAGAGTCTAGACTCACTTCGTGTTTATTTTTAATAGATTCTGGTCTGTGTTTTAGCATGTTTCATCACGAGAGACAACTGGAAGTACTTTCTCTCTCACACTATTTCAAATATATATTCTGTAAATAATACTATTATGAGCGAGGAAACTTTAAAGATCAGCAATAAACTGACAAAGACAGTGACCTAATGGGAATAAATGAGAACCTAAAATCCTGCAGGAGGTTTGCGGGAAGCCAAATTTGATCAGTCATCAGCTCAAGAGGAGATGTTTTCCTACCGGTACGGCTTTTGCTTTCAATTTCAGTTTATAACTGCGGGGATTTGGGTGATGACTTCTTGGAGTATGAGAATCCCAAATTTAAAAAGCATCAGAGGTTCAGACCAGCATATATGATGTGATTCAGCTCTTTTTTTTTCTTTTAATGATGTTGCCATGTCTACAGAAACATTTCTGAGAAAGTGACAAAGAAATTAGTATGAGTGGCTACCTCTCGGTGTGACAGGTTCTTTATCAGAACAGGGGCAGGAGAAGGGAGGAATGATATATATATTCATTATACACGCCTCTGTACTAGTTGATTTAAAAAAAAAAAAGTGTATGTATTATTCATATTGAAGATGTATTACTTACTCATTTAAATATATATGCAAGTAGGAAGCTATATGTATGAACATGTATAAGCACGGGTAGCCAAATCAAAAACAAAACATAAATGCCTCAATCCCCTAAGTGTATGTAAGTGCTTACTTACACGCTTAAGAAATACATATACTACATATATGTGTATTATCCGTATATTATACACACACACACACACACACACACACACACACATTAAATAGATATTCATGCTTTCATATTTTGTGTCAGTATTCTCACCTAAACTCTACGTTATTCCATGTTTTCAAAGTATTTGATGTCAGTTTCCTCTTTGCAAATTGGGATACTTGAACATTTGCCCAAGGGCAAAAATAACTCACACATTGCAACACACTATCCTTCACGCTTCCCTTTAACTCGTTCAATTCAACATGCTAGTCAAAATATTCAGAGGTCACCTAACAAATCTGTTTTTCCACCTCAAAGCGGTCCAATGTGCATCCGTTCCAAAGGGTAATTCCCTCAGCAGCAAGAATCAGAAGGTAAACGGATCTGAAAAAGTTGAAGTAGGCGGTAGAGGGAAGGGAAAGGAAGGTGAAAACAGACAAAGCCTACCAATTTTAGTCATCAACTACAGATACAATCTGGAAGGGGGCAATCAGAGTTGAAATAAACCAAAACACCCCAACATTTTGTAGTTCACCAGGACCAAGTTAGGGGCCACCGACAAGTATGGACTCCTGTAACACCTAAACCCCTCCGCTGTCCCTGCCACAGCAGTCAGCTCATTTGACTGTGAGCAACGGCCTGCTAGGGGGTCCGCGTCCTCACTGGCCCACAGGTGGGTGCTAACCGCCCCTGAGTCCCAAGCACAGCGCTGGACACACAGCAGGTCAACTGCCCAATAATCTGGACCCTGGCACCTGACAAATGCCATAACTCCTGACCATTCGACACTGTATAAAGCTACTCAAAAGCAGGGAAGAACTCAAATGCGATAACCCCCCAAAAAATAACCTTACAACATGTCCACAGTTAAGACTGGCTACCTCTTTTAAACAATCCTTATTATCTTTCCTGTGCTGTAAGTGACTAAATGATCTAGAGTGAAATAACTTTCCAGTCAAGAAGTCCTAGGAGAAAAACTCCCCAACTTTTCACAGTTTCACAGAGATAGATGAAAATATATAAAATACAACTACTTCCAGTTACTAATATTCTATGCCATACTTTTTTTTTTAATTTTTTTTAACGCTTTATTTATTTTTGAGACAGGGAGAGACAGAGCATGAACGGGGGAGGGTCAGAGAGAGAGGGAGACACAGAATCAGAAACAGGCTCCAGGCTCCGAGCTGTCAGCACAGAGCCCGACGCGGGGCTCGAACTCACGGACTGCGAGATCGTGACCTGAGCCGAAGTCGGACGCTTAACCGACTGAGCCACCCAGGCGCCCCTATGCCATACTTTTTAATGTGAAAGGTATTAACTTCTGAGTGATCTAGGTCACTACAAATACAAAATGGTGGAGAAACACAGAAATGTACAGGTGGTCCACCGGGTGATCCGCAGAACTGACCATGAGGTCAATTGTGAACTTAAGAGTTAGCTTTTGGGACGCCTGGGTGGCTCAGTCAGTTGAACGCCCGACTTCGGCTCAGGTCGTGATCTCGCAGTTCTTGAGTTCGAGCCCCACGTCGGGCTCTGTGCTGACAGCTCGGGGCCTGGAGCCTGGAGCCTGCTTCAGATTCTATATCTCCCAATCTCTGCCCCTCCCCCACTCGTGCTTGGTCTCTCTCTCTCTCTCTCTCAAAAATAAACAAACATTTAAAAAATTAAAAAAAAGCGGGGCACCTGGGTGGCTCGGTCGGTTAAGCGTCCGACTTCGGCTCAGGTCACGATCTCATGGTCCGTGGGTTCGAGCCCCGCGTCGGGCTCTGTGCTGACCGCTCAGAGCCTGGAGCCTGCTTTAGATTCTGTGTCTCCCTCTCTCTCTGCCCCTCCCCTGTTCATGCTCTGTTCTCTCTCTGTCTCAATAGTAAATAAATATTAAAAAAAAAAATTAAAAAATTAAAAAATGAGTTAGCTCTTTATTACTGGCCAACACACTCAGAAAGCAGTTCCCTAAATTGATTTTTAAATAAATAGCACTTACAAAATGTATCACCAAATCCTCTGATTACGTTCAATTATATTTTAGGAAAATAAACTCAAATTATTGTTTGAGGCTATTAGCCTGAACAGTCAAATCACAGTTTATATAATTTTAGATGCTTCTGTATGTAGTTGTGTATAATGGATGATGTATGTGTTTGTATTATATGCGTGTTGGGTATATACACATTACCTTATTTGAAATATACCCACCATGCCATTTTAGGTGTATATACATACATATGTCTTCCATTTATTAGCCTTCATTGTTATCGAGTAATAACACATAAGATAATGATAGCACTGGGCCCTTAGTACATTTAAGTGATTCTGAATAAGTATTCATGATGAATTTTACAATGCATCAAATTCTCAATCTAAATCTTTACAATTCAATCACTCACACACACACACACACACACACACACACACACACACACACACAACTCATGCTGTAAGCAATCATCACAATTGAAACAATGAACAAATGTCATTTTTTTCCACAGAGGAAGTACTTGGCTACCTCCCACACTTGCAAGGACTCAGGCCAAAAATAACAGTAATTAGGCTTGTAACTTCATATGTATGGATCTGATCTAGTTGAGCCAAAAATAGTTTTTCAGTCATTTGTCAACTGTTGTCATTTGCTTTAGAGGCTACTGTATTATTACAGACCGAGTTAAGCAAATCATGGTGAAAACACACTAGAATATAGCTAACCTCGAGAAAATGTACAGCTCTTTTTCAATTATAATATTGTAAACCCTGAGAGATCCCCGTGATGTAATTACTTCGGACAGCTAATAAAGCTAACTCTTTTTTGCAACTCCCTAAAACATTAGGTAAATAAACTAGCAAAACAGGACTGGCACACATACACATTTCTTAAAACTGATGGAGAGATCACAAGTTATCTGTTCCAAGCCACCTCTAGGAAACCTTCCTCTTGAATGAGTGCCCCTGCCTTTTGCGGATGCCCACAACATCGGCCTGCCTTTCCCCACCTCTGTTTCGAACTCACGGTGTTCCTTCTGCTGCTCCCCTCACACCTTCCTGGAAGCCTCCAGCCTCCTTCAGACCCTACCGGGAAAGAGCTCTCAGGAAGAGCTAAAATGGATGTGTTCACTGGGTGCTGGGCACTGTTGGAGGAATTCATGTGCACCAACCGATTCAATCCTCAGGAAAAAAAAAAAACCTAGCTGGTGGCTGCTTTCCAGAGGAGCGAGCCGTGGGGGCACACAGAAGCCGACGTCACAGAGCTAATGAGAAGTGCCAGGTCTGAATCCCGGCACACGGCCTTCTAGAACGTGAACTGCACCCTACGCCTCTCTCACGGCTATACCGCTTCTGCATGACTAGACCGCCACACCACTTCTCCGCGTATCTGTGCGCCTAGAAATGGTGTTGTGCCTGGGCTGGCAATGCCCTGTCCTCTTTCATGTCTGAACTGGGAATACCACATGCTCTTGCGGCCCTTTCCGGAGCCCCTACGGGGGGCACCCTACTGTGCACCAATGCTACCCTGGCTCCTCCTGCATGAAATACGTGTGTGTGTGTGTGTGTGTGTGTGTGTGTGTGTGTGGTGGCTGCCTTCATGCTTGTATCAAATCATGCTCAAGTCATCAACTCCAAGGCAAAGGTCCACCACGGTCACTCTATCGCCCAGGCCCCCAGTATCGACTCAGACCTCACCCACGTTTCATGACCAAGCTTAAAACTCAACTCTCGGAAACTTCTAACGGATCCAGAAAAGAGGGTTTCTTACCTTCCTCTACATCCCACAGAACTCGATTTATTCCGTGCTCCTGTCTGTAATGAAGCACCTCTTCCCTGGTATCGAACTGTATCCCGTTTGTCCCTTATCAGTGGTCTCATTTATTCCTTAAATTCTCTATTACGTGGAAGTCTCTTTTCCATCCCTGTGATTGTTAGGCTGCCTGAAGATAGGAAACGCGATCCCCACGGCACACTGCAACCCCAGAAACACATGGTGTGTCCAAACGTCGTTGAATTCACGTCTGGCAGAGCAAATGAACGGGCTACGGCCCACGGGGGAGATGACTCAGGGTGGGAAATCGAATTCAAAAAGTCCTTCTGCCAGAGGGAAATAAAGCAACCAATAGCTGATCTAGCTGATCAATAGACCTAGAGTGAGGATGTGGAGGAGGGGAGGGGGAACCAAGAAATGAGAACTCCATGCAGCTGTCGGGAAAGGTGGCTTCGTCTTCTCTTTCCTGTTTGTCTTCCCTCAGGCCAGACCTACGAACTGAAGAGCCTCAGTTCTGGTGCAAAAAGGAATTTCTCCTTTACTATTGTAGAAATCACTGACAGACACGCTCGGCTACACACAGTTTCGGCAACATACTTTTGGTGGTGGTGGGGAGGGGAGTGCTTTTTATCATCACTGCTGAGGTAATGGGCACGACAATCGTGTAATCCTAGCATTTAAAGCATAATCACAACTCTTAGTGATTTTACCTACGAGTATTAGCAAAAGATCATTAGGTTACGCTCCTATGATCTTACTTTTACTACAACGGCCTCAGAAAACAGCCTGTTGAGGTTATCTGCTGCATAAAGAAAGAAAGACCACCAGGTTTCCCTGAACGCTGTGCCCCAGAAAGGGTCGGGGATGTTGTGTCCCGACCGTCTGTCCCACAAATGGTATACACTTGTGCCCACCATAGAAACGCGCTGCTTTAAGCAACCTGTGAATTTCAAAATTGTGACTCAAAAGCAAGATAATCACTTGACATCCAAAAACTCATCTACCAGCGGATGGTTGGGGAGAAAGCTCCGGGGCCCGGACAGAAACCTAGGTAGGGTGGGGCAGGGGCCCAGGAAGAAGCAGCAGTGTGTGTGGAGGCCACTGGCTAAAACGGGAGGTCTCCCATCTCTCAAGATCTCACAGAACCTGGGAAACCAGGCAAATCCTTCCGGTTTAAACACACGCTCAGCTAGGAGTCCCAGACGTAAGACTCGTGGTTGCCAATATTCACAAAGGTCTGGGACATTCAGTCATTTCTGACTTTGCTGAGACCCAAGTGAATCCCAGGCACGGCCGAGCTGACGCACAGAGGGTTCACGCGGCGGGTGAGGGAGTCTTGCGGCCTGGCCAGCGTCCACTTCTCAGACCCTCATCGTTCCTTACTCTTCGTTGGCAACAAACCCCAGACCCTCCGAGTCTCTCTGCAGGCACCTCTCCCAGCTGTCCACCTCCAGCGACTGGTCCAGGCCCTCACCTCTCCCTGAGACCTCTACCACAGCCTCTGTGCTGGCCTCCGTGTCTTTGCCTGCCCTTCCCTGCTGGCCAACACACACTCCACGTGCAGCCACACTCGCCACCACGGCCAGCCTGGTCCCTCACATTACTCTTGCTTAGAGCATCCTGGTCTTTTCCACCAGAGCTCTTGGCACCCTCTGTAATTATATTATGCTTACTTACTTGGTTAACCCCTGTATATCCCTGGTGGTTTTTAGCCAGGGATGATGTGGTCCCTCAGAGGTCACCTGACAATGTCTGGACACATTTTTGGTGGTCACAACTGAGGGGGAAGGAATACAGCTGGCCTCCAGTGGGTAGAGACCAGAGATGCTGCTAAACACCCCGCTGACACACAGGACGGCCTCCGCAGCCAGGAATGATCCAGCCCCAAATGTCCTTCGTGCAGAGGCTGAGAAATCCTGCTGTGGAAACTGATCCATATTTGAAAGGCTATCTGAAAACTGGTTCCATATTACTTTAATCATATCCTTTACTCCTCTTTTATTCTGTTGTTTCCAAGCAGAACAATAAAATAGAATTTTGATTACTATCCTATATTTTAACATGATGAATAATAATACAAGTTAGTTAGCAAATAACTCCTACCATGGGGGTGGGGGGGAAAGCCTCCACGTTAGCACTAAAATCAAATATTCACATGGATTCCACTACTAAGTACCTACCAAAAAACGTAGGCATGAAAAGGTCTAACTTCCGCTGTGTCACTTGGCTAAGATGTGCAAAGCTGGGATTCCATCCCAGGACGGCTGAACACAAAGCTTTTCTTTTCTCTCTATGCCAGACTGTAGTTTTCATAGGCAAGAAACAATAGTGTGCTGCCTAAGAACTTTCATAGGTTCAAATCCTGGTCCACCCCTTCTTAGCTCTAAGATATTGGACAAGTTACTTTACCCTCTAAATCTCAGTTTCCTCATCTGTAAAATGGGTAAGAAAACAGCATTCGCCCCCCCCCCCTTACAAAGTTGCATGAGATTTCTGAGAAAAGACAAGGGTAAGTGTTTAGAGTAATACTTAGCTTGTAGTTGATACTCATTAAAAATTACTTATCATTTTTAAGACATTTTTTCTTTTAATTCTTTTTAATGTTTAATTTTTGAGAGAGAGAGATAGAGACAGAGAGAAAGAGGCATCGAGTGTAAGTGGGGGAGGGGCAGAGAGAGAGGGAGACACAGAATCCCAAGCGGGCTCCAGGCTCCGAGCTGTCAGCACAGAGCCTGATGCAGGGTTCGAACTCACAGACCTTGAGATCATGACCTGAGCCGAAGTTGGACACTTAACCGACTGAACCACCCAGGACCCCCAAAATTACTTATTATTATCTAACAAATAAGCCAACATTTTACACTTCACAGCCCTTTGACTTGCATAAGTGATTTTGGTTTTCTTTGTTGAACTGGCATACCTTGGAATTCATTTAAAAATTAAGAAAAATAATGAAAATGTCAAATTCATCAATATCTGTACCTAATAACTCCTAAACTTCTGTCTTTAAATATTATATGTAAAAACTAAAGAAATTTATCCTTGGGGCGCCTGGGTGGCGCAGTTGGTTAAGCGTCCGACTTCAGCCAGGTCACCATCTCGCGGTCCGTGAGTTCGAGCCCCGCGTCGGGCTCTGGGCTGATGGCTCAGAGCCTGGAGCCTGTTTCCGATTCTGTGTCTCCCTCTCTCTCTGCCCCTCCCCCGTTCATGCTCTGTCTCTCTCTGTCCCAAAAATAAATAAACGTTGAAAAAAAAAATTTTTTAAAGAAATTTATCCTTAATATACAGTATTCCCGAAACAAAAGAAATAGAAATTTTTAGTAAGCCAAATAAGGTTATCATTTAAGGAACAGTTTTATATATATAATCTCCAATAAATATTTATGGAACACTTTCCAAAGTACCCTAACTTGAAGTAATATTTTCCAGGTAAATTCTGCAATACATCTGTACATTTCTTTTTTTTTTTAAACCTTTTTTTTTTTTAATTTTTTTTTTCAACGTTTTATTTATTTTTGGGACAGAGAGAGACAGAGCATGAACGGGGGAGGAGCAGAGAGAGAGGGAGACACAGAATCGGAAACAGGCTCCAGGCTCTGAGCCATCAGCCCAGAGCCCGACGCGGGGCTCAAACTCACGGATCGCGAGATCGCGACCTGGCTGAAGTCGGACGCTTAACCGACTGCGCCACCCAGGCGCCCCAATACATCTGTACATTTCACAAATCTTTTCAGAAGCACTGTGTCACCACTCTGTGTGACACTGTGTATACATTTTAATAATGCTACCTTACAAAAAAAATAAAAAGACTTGGTTTGGCATTTCTCTCAAGGACCAAATCAGGCAATTAGTTATCGTTCTTTAACTAATAATATGCATTAAGCAGTCAAAGATGGTAACAAGCCCCAATGTATTCTTCACCATTTGACTCAACTACTCTCAAACAATATTAATACTCAGCTCTCATTCAGATTTCATCGGAAAACTGAGAAGTCGAGTAAGTTTCTTTAAACTTGGTAAATTGAACACAGCATATGATTTCCTCAGGAGTAACATACATTTGCTTAGAAATACTCTCAACAGTGGTTCTAGTTAAAATTACCAATCACAATTGTCCTTAAACAAAAGCATTATCCACAATGATATCCATGAGAAAACAAAAGACTACTATATCATCAGATTCAATTTACCAGTTACGTGAAGCAAACAAAAAAAGAAAGTCCTAAAATGATCATACTACGCAGTCAGTAACAACCATTCTCTATTTGATCTAAAACTGTTCCCGATAAAATACACTAAGTGATGACAACATCCCTAAAATTCGGCTCTTAAGATCAAGCAGATTCATCTACAAAACACGCAATTGATTTTCTTCTACCTGTTAATGGAGAAGAATCCTGACAACTTTTCTTGTTGTCATTTTTCCTGTATTATCTAGCTACACACGGCTCGCTAGCCTCTGGAAATTAACGACTCCAGGTTAGTAACACATTCATTGCCGGATGCAGTTTGAGCTACCATATTAGATTTCTCTGAGTGTGTTATTCCCATCAGAATTTATTTGACTTCCTGTTGATGTCATTTATCTATATGCAAACATGCCAACCGAAGTTAGTTTCTTATTAGAATGAGGGTGTACCTTTGGGTCAACATGTGTGAACTCTTCTCATCAAATCTCGAGTGTAAGAAATCACATGAAGGGTGGAAATACATACAACATCACAATCCTTCCACTTCACACTGAGAATCCACAGGCACGTCCACAAACATGTCTGTCACACCCAGGGGTATGTGCACGGTCACGTTACCAGCCATGACAGGTCAGCCAGCCCCCATTATCTGTGCACACCTGAGCTCCCTGCCCCTCCACGTCACGTTCTGGAGCAGCTCTAAGACTGAATCGCTCTCCCGGGCTGGGTCCTGGGAGTCCTCCCCCACTACCTCTCCATGGCAACCGCAGCTACAGAGAAGCCAGTCCACCTCTTACGCAAATGAAAAGAGGCCACAAATGTCAGCAGTCACAACATCCCCCTGTTCCCTCCCGGCTTAATTTCCTTCTTAAAGTAACAGCGGTGCATTCCTCTTATGTTGCATTTTAGAGCACCTTCCACCGTTTAACGGATAGGCAAGCAACTTAGGGGAAATCAGCGTTAAAAATCCATCTGCATGACCACTTACATAACATGACTGAGAACCCAGAGAGGCTTCTGATTTGCTGAGTTTCATTTACCAAGCCAGCCTCTCAGCAAGTCCCCTTTGTAGCTGGGCATCCCAGTATTTGAGGTAAGCATCCTTTAAGATATTAACCATCCTATAATTTGGCTTTCCTAGAGAAAGACAGAGAGAGAGAGAGGCCACGCATTATGATTACTCAGTACTCAATATGCACTGTTTCTTCCGTAAGTTCATATTTATACACAAAAGTCAGGGCTTTTTTTTCCTTTAGTTTCTGAACCAAATGGCCAATTATCTAAATCACTGGCAAAAAGGACACTGGCAAATGCTCCCTGATCAAAGTGCCTTACAAGACAGCAGCGTCTTGGCTTTAAAAATGATCTTCTTTCTGGAATCCACGTTTACAGCCTTATGGATTCTACATAAAAAGGAAAGCAACACACCCAGCCCTCCCAAAGACTCTGAGACATTTTTTAAAACAGACACGACAGTTATCAGAAAAAAAATCTGATTATCTAGATCCCTGCCTTCCCCCACTAAGGAGACATGGACTCCATGTGCTGGCTTCGGGGATTTCTCAAGTTTACACCTAACATCCTGCACATCCTACAATTGCTGAATAATGATTATTAATTCTCAGGAAGGATTCTGAAGAAATATCAACCCCCCCCCCCCGCCTGCCCTCCAAAGAATAATTACGTTTTACATTCACCATGCTAATCCGTTTAGGTTAAAGTCGTAATATTAAATGGTCAAGATTAAATAGTTAAGAAAGAAGCATCTTAAACACCCCTGAGCATACCAGAAAACAGTATTAACTCAAATGTCCCAGAGCACTAATGTGCAATTGATAGTAAAGCTTTACAGTGAGTTATTTCACGAGACTATAATGTAATCATCAGATTTTTGAGTCTTAGATAACAGAAAATAAAAGGTCTGAAAGCTCCTCTCATGTCTGGCACTGTAGGGTGTGCAGATTAAGGTCACGATCCTCTTCTAGATAATGGACTCCTCTGCGAAACTACCAGAATGAGAGCAAGGAGGAGCATCAGATTTGTTTTTAAGTGTCCAGATTATGAATTGCCAACCACTTCAAGGCTGAGCACCTCTTTTTAACCAAGAATTCTGTGGTCCTCTTTCCTCCCGGTGATAGGAGCCATACTTTTACTATCTGTTGATGTAACGAGCATATTAATGATAAAAATACGGAAGAACAACACTTCTAAATGGATCTGCATTTCATTAGTCACAGCAGCATCCACATCCACTGACCTACTTAAAATATAGTAGCACCGAAACATGTTAAATGGATAAAAGACCATCGCCCATTAGGATTTATCTCAGGAATGTAAGGACAGGCTTGACATCAGAAAAATCTATTACTACCATTCACCACCTAGGTGTATTAAGGGAAAATGTAACTATAGAAACCAACTTCAGGTGAGAATAATTCCATACTCATTCCTAGCAAAATACCGAAAAAGTTATGATTAGAGGATAATCTCTAAAACTACATGAAGAATATCCACCAGAAGGTAACTGCAATCATTGTATTCAACTGTGGGCTGTAGGAAGCATTCCCAGTAAAGTCAGAATTTTATCAGATACTATGTAATACTTCACTAGAGGTTCTGGATAATTCAATAAAATAAGAAAAAAATTTAGGACTTTTGAAAATTGTAAAGGAAGAAACAGAATTGTTTCTTCATAGCTGATAGGACAGTCTAATTAGATAAATGCAAGAAAATCAACTGAACTGGTAAGAGTGAATAATAAAAATTCAGTCAAGGGGCCATATACAAAGTCAACTTACAAAAACCAATAGTTTTAATGTGCTTTCAAATATGCCACAAACAAAACCAAAAAGAGTACACAGAGAGGGAGAGGTGGCAGATGTGACAAGATGTAAACAGCTGTGAATTTAAGTGATGGACACATGGGTATTAATTATATTAACTTTATCATGGGGGGGAGGGAGTGGGGAATGCACACATGTGCACACAAGCAGGGGAGGAGCAGAGGGAGAGGGAGAGAGAGAACCCCAAGCAGGTTCCACGTACAGCATGGAGCCTGACACAGGGCTCGATCTCACAACCCTGGGATCATGACCTGAGCTGACATCAAGAGTTGGCTGCTCAACCGACTGAGCCACCCACGCTCCCTTTAACATTATTTTTAAGAGTATCACACTCCCCCAGTCTACGACTCCATACAACATGCTAATAAACTCAAGACATCTTCCTCTTCAAGTCCTCTCATCCTGCCCAGTTACCTACTCTCACTTTATAGATCCTACTTTACCTCCAAATAAATCCAAGGGCATTCAAGTTGATTTTCAGTTCTGTATTCTTCTGTTTCTTCATTAGCTAATCACTTTGTAAATCTCAGCTTTTCTCCCAACTTTGGCATCAGATCAAGATTGAATCTAACCTGGACCCCAGATCAACTGCCTACAGGCTTTCTAATCCCATATGTGACTTCTGCTAACTAAACTGCTGAGCCATCAAATGTCTACGAACCACATATTAGCTCGGCCCTTCCCATGAATATTCCATTGAGTACAGTCCTCCTAAATGATGCACAGTATGCTCCCACGTCTCACTATACTGACTTCATCAACGGCACTGGCTTACTAAGACCCTTGTCGTGGGCACATGTCGATCTATATCATTTTGCTTATTTTGTGCCTAACTCGCTTTGTGATCGGGCCACTGCGTTTTAATCGTGGTGATGAAATCTCATGCTTCAAAACCACAACGCTGGCTAGAAGAATTCAACTTATACCCTGAAATTTGCTAGCTCAGAAGAAATTCCAGCTCAGAAGTCAAATACTCAACCGAAAGGATTAATAGTTTCTTCTCCTCCAGACTGGGCATTTGGTGGGAGCAAAACACATAAATAAAGGTTGGTGGCGGCTCCTCAGAGGAAGCACAGAGGCGTTCTGTTTTAAATGCAAGGCACAGAGGACAATAAAACTAACAAGAATGCTTTTAATTGAAGAATTGTCTTTTTCTTTCCAGTTTCGATTCCTCAAGTATATGTTCTAGTGCCACACTGTAACTTTTGGTATGGAACAGGTATTACAGGTGTGATTCTAGAATTTGATTATTTAATTGTTTACTATAATGATTAATTATATTTTTGCTAGAATAATGAATAATTTATTTAATGTAATTATTGGGTAATTATTTAAGATAATTCTTCCCAACCAGGCAGTCCATTCTAGGAGAACAGGAACCTCGTCCATCCTGGCTGGCCCTGCAGTCTGACCACCTAGCACAATGACCTTCAATCTATAGTTCATGGAAGTATGAATGAACGTAGATCAAACTGAAGCTAACAAAGACAGCTTTTTAAAACAGGTGTTTAGAATTCAAGGATTTTTTTTTTCTTAAAATGAATGCAGGGTAAATGCAAAACTGGAATACCGCCGTCCCAAACGAGGTTCTCAAATGTTCTTTAATGAACAAGAAGTCATTTTTGATCAAATAACAGGTTATGCCATCAAATCAGCACGCTAATGATAAAAGTGAAAAAAGAGGTTCCAGGATAACCATCAGATAAAATGGAAACAAACCAATCAGACGCCAGGGAAGAGAATGTTGAATGTGGCAAATTCCTACGATGCAAAAATCATGGAGTCATTTGAAACTGATGTCTTTAAGGAATTTTAATGACATTGAGATACTCTAGTGACAGAGATAATCAAAGGGGAGCACCACAGAATACCTCCTATATTATCCCAGCCGTGTTTTAAAATTTATACATATGCGATTATACGTTCAAACTGTTAGTAGTTGTTACTGGATGGTACAATTAATTACGAGTGTAGTATTTTGTGAGTACGTGGATCGTTCCGATTTGCCACAGAAAACATCCTAACGATATATATTTTTTTTTGATAAATGCACGTAAGGAGGGGGAGAGAAGATGGACCATATTCTGTTCTTCATATCGTAACTTCCGCAGCACAAACACCGCCATCAATCCAATTATTCACACTCTCATCAGTCAAATGAGTCAACCAAGCATTATACTCTAAATATAATACTCCAAGTACCTCGGACTGGCATTACAATGGACAGAATAAAGGACTGAATGCAGAGTAGATGCTTTCTAGACGTTGCCGAGGGCCAGGAGCTGTGAGGGCCAATAGCTCTCAAGCACCACACACTCGACTCGAAACACAGACGAGAAAGATACCTCAGTTTTTCCAATGCCCACAAGTTGTAGGCGCTATCTCTGCACGGAGAATGATGAAAATGTCTATTCCTTTTCTGTTATCCTACTTGTGGAATCCTTCGTCGAAACAAAACAAGACAAAACAAAACGCTCTTAAACGCAGAACAAGCACTCTGCATCAAGATGTTCAACACGACAGTATTTATTCTGGAAAAGACCTGGAAGCCACTGCACAGCAGAGCTTCTGTGTTTATGCCTTGTGCTCGTATGCTGCCTCTTGTTTTGCCTGGGGCTTGATAAGGTTGGAAAGGAAAACCCGGTGTTCTCTTTTCTCTGCAAACGCATCTTGGCTGAATCAGTACATAACCTCCATGTGCATTTCCAACCACCGCCACCTGGGTTTCAGTCAAGGCAGGGAGTCAATTCTGCCCTTACTTAGGGCTGCGCTGTCTGATAACGCCCCACACCATCTCCCCAAGGTCTCAGAATATTTCCTTTGGTCTCTTGTCCCTAAGACCTGTGGGTATCTTTTTAGGTTCCTGTGTTACGTCCCAACATTTGGGTTAGTTATGATTAAAAATGTTTTCCTACGATAGTCCTTTGTCCCCCATAGTTTATAACACACTTCCATGCTGTTTCTCTTAGGTTTACCCTTGATCTTCTAACGACCAGAAGAAGAAAACCCCAGGCTTCTTTTTAAACAAACCATAAACTGACAGGACAGCTTAATGTTTGAAGAGTAACAAGGAAAACTAGACATCCCTGAGAACATATCGACGCACAAAAGAACTAGCCATTAGGAAATATTTACAAAAACTGTGTATCTGGTCTCCAAATCTTTGTTCCGAAACACCACTCATGGTGCAGACGATGTCCTTTCAGATTTTACATCCCGGAACAGTGATGTAAATTAAAGCAGCTGCACACAAAGTCTCCTGATTTAGGGAAAAAGTATCCTGTGAAGTATAACAGGCACACGAGTCCAGTTACAAGGAAGTGTACAGCTTTTCCAATAATGAAAATAAACTCCTTTAAAGTGTGCCAATGAGAATCTTCACCCCCACTCCAAGAAATTAAGTGCCTGAGCATTTGTGAAGTCTTCAAAAGGTAACACTTCCTAACACTTTTGGCGTGCATTTTTTGATCACAGGCACAGAGGAAGGTTACGTCAACTAAAATTTCTAGCTTACAAGCAGTTACCTAGTTTTAATCTGGTGAAATGGCAACCCTGGGTTTCGTTTTTGGATAAGGAAGTATATCGAGAGAACATGGTGCACCGGGAACAGCATGGGAACAGCATGGGTTTTGTTTCCAGGGAAAGGGAGGCTCAATTCTGGGTCCTGCCACTTACTAGATGCGTGACAACAGGTATGGGTTCTGGCTCTCCACACCTCAGCTTTATCAACAACAATAACAAAAACAAAAACTAATTTGCCTCACAAGATGGCTTTAATTCCTGAAACTGATATAGAGGAGATATTCAATATATGCTAGTTCTCTCCCCCCTCTTCACAGATACAAATATTTAGAACTTACCAAACAATTTCACACAGGTAAGGGTCAGACATTATTGTTAACGGCCTCACGTACTACGGACGGTACGTTTAGAACACTAGTTTCTGTTTTCGTTTTTGTGTTAAATAAAGTTTAGTGAAGTTAAAATGTAGGAACACAAATCCTCAAATATTCCATCATGCTGCACAAAGCTATCTCTAGGGAGCCCCTTAGGTATGGATTTGCCTCCTTTGGGTGCTTCTGGTAAGATACGTTTCACGATTTCGGCTTGTGCCTTTGCTAGGCAAAACATAATATAGAGGGAGAGAATAAATGCATTCATTACCTGAATAGGTGTACCATGCTTTGCCATAGAAGACATTTCTTTATGCATCTAAAGCTGTGTACCAATGGAAGTCAGAGTTTCCAAATACTGCTTTTGACCCAAAGGCATGCTTCACAAGTTAGCAACAGCTGTTACAGTCCCTTAGATTTGTATTGGCTAACCACGCACCCTGGCATGCTTTGTTCATTTGGAAAGTCCCCACACACTGCTTAAACTCATTTTGAAACTAGAAAGGACAGTTCCTCCTATAACTCATCTGGGCAAGTTTATATAAAAGAACAATGTTTCAGAAAGCCACAGAATTTCTCTCCTAAGACTGCTCAAGCATAATTATGAGCAAGTGTAATTATGGAAAAAGAAGCTAACCCAAGGCACAGAAAAATAGAGCATAGTGAATAAGAGTTATGAAGGAAAAAAAAATAAAGACGATAAAAACTTTAATCCCTCTATTGAAACCCACTCATGTACCTTCCTCCCCCATAACCTCCCCTCCCCACAGGGAAAAACAAAACAAAACAAAACAGTTAGTCTGTATGTTAACTGGAAAAGTATAACCAGGGAAGTTTCCTTTCCTTTGGAAATATAAAGCACAGATCAGTATACACATACAGACACGTGTATGGTTTTTGTGTTTTATTTATGAGTTATATAATATATACATATATATACATATATATACACACACGCATACACAATAAAGATAAAAAGGGAAGAATAAACTAATTTTTTAGACACCTACCACATTTTTTGAGATATGCTAAATATATATTACAAATTAATGATTTCAAATATATATATATATATAGTGAAATCATTAACATAATAATACTATGGTAATATTCATCACCACCATAAATTTTTTTGTGATGAGAAGGGTTATTTAATTTTTTTAATGTTTATTTATTTTTGAGAGAGAGCGAGGGATACAAAGCGTGAGCAGGGAGGGGCAGAGAGAGAGGGAGACACAGAATCCGAAGCAGGCTCCAGGCTCCGAGCTGTCAGGAGACAAGTGGGGGTGCCTGGGTGGCTCACTGGGTTAAGTGTTCAACTTCGGCTCAAGTCTCGACCTCACAGTTCGTGGGTTTGAAGCCCGCATCGGGCTCTGTGCTTACAGCTCCTATCATTTGATAACCTAAGCCCCATAATAAGTATTTTGGTTATAAATGGTTTGGGAGATTCACCCTCCTGACATGCATACCTTTTCTGTATTCTCGCCTCTGCTATTCTCCTATGGATAACCAAGGGTTGACTCTACGCTAGAACCCCAAATCTTATGGTGCACAATGAATCCCTACTTTCACGGTTTCTTATACTGACATTCGTTTTAAAAGGCAGCAGGCAGCCAGTGTGTTCGGTAGATATTGCATAAACACTCTTGAGGTTTGATTTTGGTTTGAACGGAGCAGACTAGTAGTGAGAAAAATAATACAGAAGTGTTCCCAGGCAGAAAGAACAGCCTCATCGGTTTGCTCAAAGGCAAGCCAGTACCTGGGTAGAAAGCATCACGAAACAAGCATGTGTGCAGTTTCACAGAGGCTGAGGGTATGTTTATTTAAATAATATCTAAGAACAGAAAAAATCTGTTTTTAACTTCTAGGGTTCTTCAACTCAACTGGAAAGATCTTTTGAAAAACAGGCATTCTATTTTGGACTTTTATATTGAATTATCCAACACAGAGTATATTCAGGTCCCATTAACAATAGACTGTGTAACACAAGTAACATCTTGATTAAAACACACACACACACACACACACACAGGTAAGAATTTTGGGAAGGATGGTGGATTATTTTCGGTTCGAAGACAAAGAGACATTTGTAGAGACACAGCATATTGAAAACATAAGGTGTCTCTCCCAAATGCGACATGATCATCTAATGTCCGGGTGACAAAGTTCAAAAGATACTGTCATTCTTTACTCGAGCAAATTTTCATTCCCTTATCTAACAATGTGGAAGAATGTGGACTCACAGGGCCCTCTAATATGCTGTTTTCGGGAACGGCGTTGAGATGCCTTCCCATGGCCAGTCATATGCTCTGCAACGCTCACATGCTCTCGCCACCGGGGCCTAGGGTACCTAGAATTCATGACTCTACATGAGGATACCTGCTTAACAGAGAGCCTGGAAAGAGCTTAAAACGTCCGTGGGCATAAAAGTCCAAGTCTCCAATACAGGGGGTGCCAGGTGCATCATAATCACTGAATTAGGAACGGCAAGAGTCAAGCGCAGAATTCACTTATATACTCAGATGGTCTCTAGCCACATCCCTAAATGATGCAAACTGCTCACGCACTCAGATTTTAAAAAGCGCGGAGAGTGCTGTTCACAATAGAAGAGCGCAACGAAGCCCGAACGGAGGCCTGAGACTCTCCTGGTAGGCTTCCTGAGAAGACAAAGAGTTTTCCACGACTGAAGGTAACACGTCTTACAATGGAGAGAGCAGTAAATTAAAATGCTCCCTGCTTGGTATATCAGTAAGACTGAGGTGGCCTGCATGGAATGGCCTAGAATGTCACATTGTTACTGATGAAAACAAAAGGAAGCACCACCCTAAGAAGTCACCACCACAAAGGCAGAGATGAGGGGAAGGCCAAAACCATACACAGCGATCAGCCCTGTGATGCGGTGGGAAGACGTGTCTGTGGGCAGATGATCGGCGTGGGCAACAATTTTCCCCGGGGGGCTGAGGGTCGTGGGACAATCTACCCCAGCTGCCTAGGGCTGTGAGGAACGTGCCTCCCCCAGTGCTGGGCGCATTACGAGCGGACAACACACGGGACCAGCACAGAGCGTGGCGCAGGGGGAGCACTAGACATAACCCGTCCCCTTGCCTTTATCCCGAGGACTCCTTCCAGAAACACTATGTCAGCCGCCGGCCAGCTGTACAACTTCCTGGTTCTTCTGACAACGATCCTGGCAGAGTGCCTCTAATCATTTAACACAGTCTCTCTGTGCACAGCCTCTCGGTGTCCTGGTACATCGCTGTACAAGGCTGTCCTTACATTCACGCGTCCCCAGACTCGTAAGACCTACGCACATCTGAAAGGCATGCAGAATTATGTTACTATTAAGTCATTTACAAATTATGGTGAAATGTACTTGAGTATTGAGTAGCATTTCACGCACTTAGAAGCAGTGGGACAGCGAGTGGAGGTGTAAGGCTCCAGGTTAAGACAGAGCAGAATTCTACTTCTAGGGGCGCCTGGGTGGCTCAGTCGGTTGAGTGTCTGACTTCAGCTTGGGTCATGATCTCACAGTCCGTGGGTTTGAGCCCACGTCAGGCTCTGTGCTGACAGCTCAGAGCCTGGAGCCTGCTTCCAATTCTGTGTCCCCCTCTCTCTCTGACCCTCCCCTGTTCATGCTGTCTCTATCTCAAAAATAAATAAACATTAAAAAAAATTAAAAAAAAAAAAGAATTCTACTTCTAGTCTCCCACTCGATTCCTGTGGCTTCTTGGTCCTTTATGCCTCAGTTTTCCCCCTTCTGAAACAGGGACAACACATTGACAATGTGCTGCAAGATATTTTTTTGAGGATTAAATGAGGTAATGAAATTAGGACAGGCCCAGAGACACAGTAAGAACTCAATCAATGCTGATGACCATTATCCTTAAAAGTATATTGCAAATAGTATCACCATGGGGATAATTTTTAAACTTCTCATCGACGTTACAATACCAAAGTGTTTCAAATACATAAGGCTTTTGAACACAATCTTAAAATCTATAAAATCTCCCAAGGTAGTCCACATGGTCAGGACACCCAAGGTGAAATATTTCTAGTTTCTGTTTTGCTAAAACTATTTATTTATTTTATTTTTTTTTTTCAACGTTTATTTATTTTTGGGACAGAGAGAGACAGAGCATGAACGGGGGAGGGGCAGAGAGAGAGGAAGACACAGAATCGGAAACAGGCTCCAGGCTCTGAGCCATCAGCCCAGAGCCTGACGCGGGGCTCGAACTCACGGACCGCAAGATCGTGACCTGGCTGAAGTCGGACGCTTAACCGACTGCGCCACCCAGGCGCCCCGCTAAAACTATTTAAAAAACCCTTCCCCGGTGAATTCTGGGTAACTTTAATCGTGTATTTCACCTCCTCACTCAGTGTTTCTATCAAAAGCTACCTAACGTTCTTGAAAATCACATTCATTTATTTAAAAAAAAAAAAACCCTTTAAGCATTAAAAATATAAATTACTGGATTTCAAATTGGTAGAGTGTAAAGCATGGCTTCCCGGTGCTTACAAATGTTATAATCAAAATTTTATTAGGCATGTTTGCACCACTACGCAATAGAGAAAGCATTTGCTAAGCACGCGCTGTTGAAATGATAATGTGTTTTTCCACCGGTTAATAAACGAGGTTTGAGATGTGTCGTGAAAAGGTGTTTACACGCTGCAAACACCACGACCACACCCTCCAAGGCCTGCGTGGGTCAAGAGCCAGCATCCACCTCCTGCATAGAGGGGTAAGCTTCCCTGGAGAGAATTAACTCCAGATGAGTTTACGGGTAAAAGTCAGGGGACAGGGCAAGGCTGTGCGTAATGCACAATCCGAGGGGACGCGACTCCCACGGTCTCCTGCAGTGGTCAGCACCTGGCCCTGGGCCACCTTCCCACCCTTGACGGCAACATGAAATATGCGCCCAACTCCTGACATATTAAAGGAAATCAACAAAGCAAACACATTCTCGATGGAGATGTCAGAGTCAACACATCCCCCCTTGCCTTCAACGGATCCAACGGATCCAACGCGTCAGTGGCCAGTGCTGACACGGAGCAGAACTGCCCTCTTCCTCCATCTACCTACCCGCAGAGCCTCCGAGGACCCCGGGGCCACTGCGAGTCTGCGACGGCCGGTGGATCTGATGGCTCCACGTGCACGCTGGCCCGACCTAATCGTACACACACCGCTGGGACCCACGGCATGGATGAAAACGCGCAGCTGCTGCCCAGGGCGAGGAACAGAGCTGGAAAACTGGAAGCCAAGGCCCGCAGCGGGCTTCGGCCCGCAGGCGATCCCACTAGGCCGGTGTTCCCGATCACTCAGCTCTAACCAGAAATAAGGGGGGGAACTCCTCACGAAGCACATTCACCCGAGATCTGCAGGTGACGACAGCTCAGCCTGACAGTGGAGGCTCCAGAATGGCTGTAAAGAAGGGGCGCGAGGCCAGTCTGCTCGGGGGAGGTAGGACGAGGCTGCTGAGACCCGGAACTGGCAAGGGCGCTCGCAGAGCAAGGCCTCGGCTGTAGTCAGAGGCCGTGTGGCTGGAGGGGGAGCTGACGGGGTGAGACCGGCAGCTCTAGAGCGCCCTGAGGTACACTCGGGTGCCCCCACTCAGTCCCTAATTAAAAAGCTGCAGTTTTCGAGTTCAACTGAAAACCCTTTTGTTCAGAAAACGGAGTATGTTTTCCCTAAGCAAAAAATTACACATGTTGGCGTGCTGACCAGCTCATAAAGAAGTCCGTAAGTTTGCCTTCAAAGTAACAAAATATTAACAGAGATCCCAATTTTTCATTATCACGATGCTCTGTGGGGACAGCAAATTCGTTTAGAATTCTTACTGAGGAAGCCAGAAACCCATCTTCCCTGGCTTCCAATCATGGCTTTAAAACAGTGGTCTCAGGGGCACCTGGGTGGCTCAGTCGGTTAAGGGTCAGACTTCAGCTCAGGACATGATCTCATGGTTCGTGGGTTCTAGCTTTGGGTCACGCACTCTGCTGTCAGCACAGAGCCCGTTTTGGAACCTCTGTCCCCTTCCCTCTGCTCCTTCCCCACTTGGGTGCTCTCTCTCTCTCTCTCTCAAAAGTGAATAAATATTTAAAAATAAATAAAAACACAACAGTGGTCTCAACAGGGGCAGTCACCCCGCAGAATGCATCATTTACATGTATGGGACATTGAACACACACACACACACACACACACACACACACGCAAACTCTTTATCATGGAAAAATTCCAAACGTATAAAAAATTGATAAAATGCTATAACCCCAATCCTCTCACTCTTGCCTATCTTCAGCGATTATCCAGACTCTCCCGCCACGCCCAAGGTCCACCTGTCAGTTTATTCTGAAGCAAAGTTCTGGGAATTTTTGTTTGTCCTACTGACTGAAGTGCCCCTGGCATTCAGAAGACAGACATCAGAGGTTGTTAGAAATTCCACAAAGTGTAGGACCGTCTCTTGAGTTTTATTAACTTCTGGAGGTACCACTAATAATCCAGCAAGGAAACACTGGGAAACACCGATTCACTGGGACCCTCTCTTGCCCCGGATACAGAAGTATCTAACGCCTCCTGAGGTACAGCCAAACCCAGGAAAATCGGAGACGCTGTCTCATGAGCACTCCCGATCATGCAGATAACATACGAAACTCCTGCCCACCTAACCAAAACTTTAAGGAAAAAGAACGGTTAAGAGCAGACACTTTGGAATTGAAATGTGGGGTATTTAAAGCAAACGTTAACAACGTTACTGTTAAAAACACAGTGAAGACAAACCTACCTTTTTGGAATTTAAAACCCACTAAAAGCCATTGCCACCAAAATGGTATGGTATTAGCACAGGAATAAATAAGTTGGTAAACCAGGCCAGGAGGCCAATTCTATATGGGAAATCACGGCAATTCTGTGAGAAAAGGATTCTTCATTTAATAAACCATCCTGACAAACTGGCTTTATTTTGGGGGGTGGGGGGAGTAGACTCCCTACCTCACAATGTACAGAAAAAATAACCCCAAATAAAGATCTAAACACAAGAAATGTCACGTTCTAGTGAATTCAAAGCATCGGTCTTTACACAAACTATTGTTTCATATGCCACCTAAAGAAAAATGCACCACCAGTTAAACCATGACCCGCTATTAAAACAACTTTGGAGATGTGAAAGCATAAACAAAACACACACACACACACACACACACACACACACACACACACACACACATCTGTGCATCTTAGAATAAAATATGGTATTTCTGTTAAAAATGGTACAAGACACTTCAGAAGAATTGCTTGTGTGACTGCAGGTTAGAAGAGAAAAATGTTGATGGATTGGAGTATATAAAAGCTTTAAAATTCTGTATAATTAAAAGGTGCCATGGGCAGAACTACAATACAGGCCGAGAGAAACACAGGACAACTCATATGACTGACAAAGTGTTAGGGCTCCCGACAGAAAGAAGGAACACTCCGTCAAAGTGATGGGTGAAAAGTCAACTAAGACGAAATGAGTTAAGGGCAAGAAGACTCAACAGGGAAGATCAAAGGGAAGTAACAAACATGTTGTGTTTGTTTAAACAAGAAAACGAGTAGCACGCACATACCAAGGATATTTACAGCATTAGTTTGTATCGGCAAAGGGAACAACAAAAACAAACAAAAAAGCAACACCCAAACCAATTAATTTGTTCTATCAAAGAAATTATTGAAAAAACTAGGCAAATTGATATTTTAGATTACTATTTATTTTAGATTAAACTAATCAAACTGTGAATTAAGATCTATGTATGATGAGCGGAAGGCTGTCCCTATCAAACTATCAAGTTAAAAACAAGGAAATGTTAGAGTGTAACATATATAGCATCCCATCACTTGGGGCAAAAAATTGAAAATTAGCAAAACTCTCTGTGTATTTATTTCTAAAGACAAAACGATGTAGAAAGAGATACAGTAAGCCGCTAACAGCTTAGAGGGGTAAAAAACAAGCAGAGAGAGGCCAGTTCAATCTACAGATCCACACTGCCCATCACTTAGATCCTTCCTCTGAATAAATCCAATCAGAATCCCAGCCGTGCCTCTAAGCCAGCGCATGTAGGTACGAGATGCAACTCTGCTTCGGATGGTTCCATGTGCTCTGAGTCTTTGGCTAGACCTGCGTTTCTTACACACAGAATGACAAAACCGGACAAAGTGGATCCATTTCCAACATGCTACTCCTCTCTTTTTGCAAAACTGCCAAGGAAAGCATTGTAAACTTTAAATTGTCTACTTGACTTATTCTCCAGCAAAACACAATCTTTATGACAAAATAGACAACACAATTCTGCTTTATTTCTCCTTCTAAACACAAGTCCAAAGAGAGGACAAGGTAAATGGGAGATGTGGGGGCGCCTGAGTGGCTCAGTCGGTTAAGCGTCCGACTTCGGCTTATCGCGTGATCTCACGGTTCGTGGGTTCGAGCCCCACACTGGGCTCTGTGTTGACAGTTTTGGAGCCTGGAGCCTGCTTCAGATTCTGTCTCTCTCTCTCTCTGCCCTTCCCCTGCTCGTGCTCTGTGTCCCTCTCTCTCTCTCAAAAATAAATAAACATTAAAAAAAATTAAAAAAAAAGAAATAAGAGAATTCACTCACATCTCACCTGAGAAAATGTCTCCAAAAATTACATTGTGTGGGTCCACATTGGTTTGGGAGGCAGGGAGTCCAAGACCCTCGATACCCTCTGGACTCAAGGAAGATCAATAAGGTATAATTGAAAGGCACATTTAATTTCCAGTCCTTAAAACAAATGCACCATATAAGCAACTGACTTGCAATGCCCCTAGAATCAGAGCACAGCCATTCGTTTGCATCATAGACATGCCACCGATAAAGAAATGTTTTAAGGACAATATACCCTAGATCATGCTTTTTCCACAGGGGCAGCAGTGCCTCAAATGAGGAAAAAACTAGTTCTTGGGGGGCAAAAACATCTTGGTTACTACCATGGTTTGTGGCCATTTGAAACCCACCCTACCCACCAAGATCTTCTTAATATTTAATATTCTTCATTAGGTGGAAACTTAAAGTTAATTAATGGTCAATTTTTCTCTCTAATGAGATAACAAAAAAAAAGTGAGAAACACTGACCCAGATCATACCTACAGAGCAGAGTTACAAGTGCTATCAAAAAAGATCATATTTAGGAAGTTTTCACCTGAACTCTAGACACAGAGGATGGACCTTGAGGATATCTAGTGGGCTTGGAATATTTTAAATGTTGTTAGGTGTAAATTAGGTGCACCTGGGTGGCGCAGTTGGTTAAGCATCTGACTTCGACTCAGGTCACGATCCTGTAGTTCGTGGGTTTGAGGCCGGTGTCAGGCTCTGTGCTGACAGCTCAGAGCCTGGAGCCTGCTCTGGATTCTGTCTCTCCCTCTCTCTCTCTGCCCCTCCCCCGCTCATGCTCTGTCTTCGTCTCTCAAAAATGAATAAACGTTAAAAAAAAAAAAAAAATTTAAGAAAAACCTGTTACTAACCATTGGTATACACATCCGAACTATTAAATAATCAAATTCAAATGTTAAACTACCTTTGAATTATTAAAAATTAATCTTAGCGATGTGTATTTTAAGCAACTCTGTTAATGCTATGTGTGTATAATATTTAAATTTAGTAAGTGTGTTCAAAGAGTTTTCTCCAAAATATTCAAAACATGTTAAAACTGAAACAGTCCCAAGTTTCTAAGACAACTGTAAACATATTCAAACACAAAATTCATTCTTGTCTTCATCCTAGCAATGAAATATTTATACTTGGCTTACAAAGATCCTACACTATGTTATTTCTACCTCTCACAGATGAAAAATGTTGTTGAGGGACCTGTTCCATTCAGCGGCCTACCTTCCTGTTTTGATTACGATCCCACTTGTCATTTGGGTCACATTACGAGACAGTTAAAATATCCGACATGTTTGCCACAATGCACTTTCATCTTCAAAAACTGAAATCATACAAGTATCAAGCAAAAAGTTATAAAACTGAATGAAACAATCAGCATACTGAATAGATGACCACTTTCTCCCTAGTGTTCTTTCTCTCTAGAAAGAGCAAAACGAAATAGCGTGGTACGGTCTCAAAAATCTACGGCTAGTTTACGTCAATAGTCGGTGTTTTGTAAGTTATATAAATCCACCTATTTCTTTATGAAAGACAGAAAGAAGGCGAGAATCGGATGAATGATCCTTCATTGCTGTGTGCTAGAACTAAACTCTTAAGAGAGAAAATGATTTAATTTTAAATTTTCCTTCTCTTTTAAGAGGATTAACTTCTGTGATCATAAAAGATTTGCACCACCTGGTGGAAAAGCAAAGATTCAAAAGCAGTTAAATCTCTTTATTATACAGCATTTCTTAGTTCCTCTGGGATCAAAGGCCCTTTTAGGCCCCTGATGAAAGCCACAGGTCCCCCTCCTCTCCCAAAGCAGGCATGTGTATGCATACTCGCAGCAGGTGCACACTCGAACACACAAATAATAAGCACTTGCAACGTCTCCTGGATCCAGCAGTAGAAAACATTCATTTTTCTTTTTGTTTGTATTTTCTCTGGGCTGCCCAGCATCTGAATCTATGCCCCGGGGCCGGGGAATCCACCACTGGGTAAGTCCTGGTGGGCGGCCAGGCCCTCCCTGCTCTCCTTTGCCACGATCTCCCGTGTTCTGGATGCACACACAGCCTCCTCCCTGACTTGTAACCACAGATATATCCACTGTGTTGGCAGTTACGTGGACTAATCCATACGCTTCCAATGAACCCCTTCTCCGAGTTTCGATTCTTTGCCATCGCAAACCCTGACCGGATGCGCGTACTTTAAGTGTCTGCCAACCGCCCGGCCGCGCATCCGCCATCCACCAATCAATCCAACCATCTTGGATCGATCAAATGGGGCTTAAGAGGCTACTGGCGGGGAAGATTAGGGAGAGTGGGCTGCCAGTCACAACGTGCGGAAATACCACTTTCAGAACTGAAGCGGGATTCCCGCCAGCCAACCCCAAAGAGAGGCCTGTTTACCAGGACGGCTTCCGTACGGTTCTAGCCGGTACCTGAGACACGGGGCTTGGTTTCCGCCAAAGGTGACTGGCGGGCATTTAATGAGAGAAAACTGGTAAAGAGAAGCTGGTACAGAAACAAAAGACCAAAAATGTCCATATGTGCCTGCTTTAAATCAACAAGGTAAAGGTCTCCGCCTGCTTCCCTGTGGGGGTGCCACAGGAGGACGAGGCCATCGGTGCTCCTCAGCACGGCTGAATTAGTCCCCCAATTTGCAGAAGGCAATCCTGATTTTTGGAATCATCTCCGGTTTCCTGTTTAGTTGAAATAGAAACCGCCAGGTCTGAATCCTTTTAGTTCAGATGAACACACAAGACCAAGAAATGAGAACTCCTTTGCCCAAGGACACACGGCTAGCTTCTGGGAAGAGGGCTGAGCGGTAACAACATCGTTCTACTTGCAGGTTACCCCGCCGGGTATGTTAACTAGAGCATCTATTTTAATCCTCATCACGAACCTGGGCTAGATGGATCATACTCATTTTACAATGGAGAACGAATCTCGGAAGTTAAATGCCTCAGCCACAGAGCTCTTAAGAGGCACAGGAGAGATTCACAGAGTAGAAATCTGTTCATTTCGAAAGGTCGTCCTGGTCCCTTCCCCTCCTGGCTTTGGGGCTTGGGGGACGGGGCGGGAATGAGAGGGTTCGCACCTTTCCGTGTGCCGTATACACCATCTTTGCACTTGAGTAAAAGCTGTGGATCTCTTCTCGGAATGCTGTTTTCATTTTTTTTTCACGGTGAGTTCTACCTAGTTTTATTTTTAATTGAAGTACAATTCGCAAACTGTAACATTTGTTTCAGGTGACAACACAGTGACTCAACAGTTCTATCTGTGCTCGGTGCTCACCGCCATGTGTGTCCTCTTAATCCCCATCACCTATTCCACCCATCCCCCACCCACCTCCCCTCTGGTAACCATCTGTTCGCTATCGTTGTCTGTTTTTTTTTTTTTTTTTTTTTCTTTGTTTGTTGGTTTGTTTTGTACCCAAATTCCACATATGAGTGAAATCATATGGTATCTGACTTATCTCACGTAGCAATACACCCTCTAGATCCATCCACGTTGTTGCAAATGGCAGGATTTCATTCTTTTTTGTGGCTGAGTAATATTCCACTGTATATCTATACTACATCTTATTTAGCCATTCATCAGTTGATGGACACTTGGGTTGCTTCCATATGCCTTTAAGTGCATCGAACATATAGGATAAAAAAAGGAAACCAATTACACCAAAATACAGTCCTCAAATATTACAAAACACATTTCAAAATTATAATACCTGTGCTTCTTTATGAGAGCATTAAATAAGATCTAATAGACCACCTAATAACTACTGTTATTTGCTTTCAATCGAAAGGACATCAATAGATCAAAACATTTAAATGTAAACAATTTGCATGATATTAATGTCCTAAGAAATGTATCATGCTCCTTAATTTTTCACCAAACATACTTAAAATAAAAAAAGACAAAGAGAAACAATAAATGGCAAAATTTATCATTTAGACTTTATAATGAAGAATTAAAAAAAAAAACACAGCAAAATACTGCTACTCCTTCTTGTGTACACAACATGCTTTCCCATAATATTCAATAAAACATTTCCCAACCAAATAAAACTGCATTATCCACAAACATGTTCATATTCAGCTATAACCTGCAGCCATAAACTGCAAAAGGAAATACAGTTTCGTGGATCAGGAGTCAGAAAGTTCCATTTTTGCCACCAATTCACGTACAGTCTCAAGAAAATCATCATAGATCAATGGATGACCACAACAGTGAATGCACAAAGAAACTGACACAAATGAGTACCTGTTTCAATTCTCTGCACCTCACCTGTGTTTCCTGTACAGCCAGGCAGCCAAAAATGTCCAATTATGCAGAGGCTGGAGCGGGAGAAGCAAAACGAAGAGTGTGTACAACACTCTCGAAGAAGAAAAAGCTGCATGAGTTGAAGACACGAGTCCTTTGCCATCCTTAGTAACGTGCACACCCTCCATGACCTGTTCCTCACCACCCACTCGGTGCCCTCTACACCACTCATCACTGTCCCGTTCGCCCTGGAAATAAGACGGTCCTTGTAAAGACACACATCCCCCAGGATTCACACTTCACGCCTTTGTTTGCACAGCCACCGCTCCTCAGATCACTTCCTCCCAGATGATTTGGCCAACTCCTGTACATTCTCCAAGACTCGGCTCACAACTAACCTCCTCTGGAAAGCCACTCTTTCAAACCATAGTGTCAGCTGTGTAAGTGTCCATCCGCACGACCATACAAAACCACCCGAGGAGCGCTGCCTCCCCACGGTCCAGAGCAGTGCCCGGAAGACAGGCTGACAAATGAAACGGAGCCACGGGCCAAACACTCAATGTCTGCAGTGGTTTAAAATTCTCATGTTGCATTTTCACAAAGGCCATATAATTGCACGTTCTACACTACACATGCATTTTCACATAGAGCAAGCATTTTTCCTATTGCCACTGGATCTGAAACTACCATTTCAATCGGGAGATTTTTGAAACAGAAGCTCAATCTCCTATTCTACATTAAAGGGCATTCAATTTTGCTATTTTGCTTCCACTATTTTGCTATTAAAGGTAACAGTAAAACGAGTGTCTCTAGGGAAATATCTTTTTTGCCCCTGACAAATTATTTCCTTGGGATAAGTTTCAAGAAGTAGAACACCTGGGTAAAGGAGTTTATGCTGAGTACAAAGGGAGCCTGTGCGGAGAAGCGCCTTTAAAGCTCCACCACGTCATTAACAACAAATCATTACACCTGTTCCACCAACATCAGGCACCCTCAGCGCTTTTTTAAAAAAATATATCAAATGCTGGGGCACCTGGGTGGCTCAGTCGGTTAAGCATCTGACTTTGGCTCAGAGCATGATCTCCAAGTTCGTGAGTTCGAGCCCCACGGCGGGCTTCTGCCATCAGCAGAGACCACTTTGGATCCTCAGCCTCCCTCTCGTTTGGCCCCTCCCCTGCTCACTGTCTCTCTCTCTCTCTCAAAAATAAACACTAACGAAAAAGTTTTTTCATCAAATGCATTGGCAAATAAAAATTACCTCCAGTTTCTAGTTTTCACTTTTTATTACCAAGAGTAATGTTTCCACGTATTACTTTGACCATTTCGAACTTCCTTTGTCCACTCACCTATTACGTTTTCTTATACATAAGAGCAAACACCTTTTTAATCTTGACTTTATCATCTCTGAAATAAACACTTTATATTTTTGTATCTGCGGTGCTTTTTATTTCTGGATTGTAATTCCCTACACCTGAGAAATGTAACCCCTCCAGACGTCTGGGATGTTCTTCCACATTTTCAATACTTTCCTGTATCTTAATTTTCTGTATGTCACTCTTTAAAACGTCTATTGATTTCTGGGGTGAAGTTTCAGTACCTTGCCCCCAACAAACACCTACTCGTCGATGTCAACATCTTTCCTTGTTTTGGGGTGTTCACGCATGTAGAAGACGATTCCGAAATTACAAATGTTAGAAAATAAGATTCACTTTAGAAATAGACTTTGGAAACAACCAACTTGGCTGATCTGCACGGAAGTCCACAGAGCAAGGCATACATGAAAAGTAAAATGAACTCTGTGCCATCCTTCCATGCAAACTTATCTGGACTCGCCTGGCAATGAGTCCTCAAAGCCACCTCTCTGCACTGTCCTTGTTACATCATTTTAAAAAAACAAAACCATGATTGTGATTCTTTCCTTAAAACCATAATGCCCATAAATTTGAAAAGGGTAACAAATTATTTAAACGCTACCTTGTTTTCACTTTGAGTAAGTCCTATCAGCAGAATTCTGTAGAACAAATATGGATGCTTTGGGAGAGATTAAGCTGTTACTCAACAGACATACTCCAACTTTATTTTATTTTTCAAACAACTTGGGAATATACTGAACAGTTGTCATTGTCACAGATTAAACTCACAGATCGGTTTGAGCCAAGACCGTACTTGTGTACGTCCTCGTACTCAGATTAGACTCTGCGACATATGCACACACGCTTTATGCGACTAAAAATAATAATATCCACATCCATGAGGTGTCAGTAGTTCTTCATGCATTTGGTACCAACAGCTTGATTCACACAAACGGTATTTCTCCCAAATCCATCTAGCATGTGTCCAGCCCCTGAGCTTACGCGAGTTATTTTTCCAGGATCTTTTCGCTGAGTGAGATCCTGCACTTGCAAGGCTTTTCCAGGGACATGTCCGGTCAGATGCCACACACAGCCTGGCACAACCCTCAAGTGGAGAAGCCACACCAAGCGTCCAAGCGACGCTCCTTAGCCAAGTCTCTCACCAATGAACCCCTCTGGTCTCTCCTTCAGGCCACCATGGTGAAGGGCAATCAGAAATGTACGTGCAAGTCTTGCGCACTCAAACGGGGACTCGGAGAATTGGTCTGTGAGGGGCAGGGAAACTAAAAAGGATTCTGGGGGACGGGGGACGGCTTTCCCACCAAACCAGAGAGCGCTCCTTCCCTTCCCAGGCTCCCCTGGCAGCTCTACTCCCCCCACGGCACTTCCCACCTCGTACCTGTTACCGTTTGGGGCTTGTCTTATGGCTCCTATTGAACCGCGGGGCCCTGGAGGCTGGATGCCGGAGTCACTTTCGTACCCTCCACAGCGCCCAGACGGCCCGGCGCTTTGCATGGTTTATTTATCAGACGTTCGCTGAGCGCCCAAGAAAAAACATCCACTCGACACAGAATATAAAGTCTAAACCTTCATTTCATTTAACAAGACTGTTACACGTTTTGGTCATAAATTACTGGTTTGATTTTTAAAGCCTGAGAGAACAAAAGTAATTTTTGTAAACCTGTTACAGACCTGTCTCAAGACCTGCATTTGTGTCAGTGTTTAATAGAAGCAGCACACACATACAACTTCACACTTCATTCCTGCAACAAATGCGGGTGCCAAACGACCATTTAATGTTGACAAATCCATGATTTAGCTGCAGAACTTTGACTGCATCATGTAGGTTACAGGCCTGTATGAGTTGTTAGATCAGATCTCATTCCGGAGAACACACAGCTACAACCACAAGTGCAGGGTGACTGCCTATAAAACACCCGCGTCACCCTGGCCCCTGCGCACCCGACTTCCTGATTTCATTTTACAAGGAGAGAGCTCTACATCCCGATTTCCTGCATGTGTAAATTCTGCAATGTCAATATTGTGAAATTTATAACTTAAGTACTTTATTTTCAAGAATTACTCGTGATAAACACCCTGTCCACAACACGCACATTCTTCAGGAGAAAATTAAACCTTCCAAGAAGAGGCGGTGTCTAGAAATTTAATTTTTGAAAATTTAATAAAAAGCATTTACAAGCTATTCCAGTCCAAGATGCTCTGAGGGTTAAGTAAAATGTTACGTAAGAGGAACTGTCAACTTCTCAGTTCTGAGAATCATAGGAAAGGACGGCTGTTCATAAAAGGATCTGGATTTGCCTTCGTCCAATCATATCCCCTCTAAAACCAAAAATGACATTACAACTAATGATGCAACGGAAGCCACTGCCTCCTCCGTATGCACTTAAATATCTGAGAACAGAGACTCCGAGTTGAACGGAGTGAGCTTTGGTCCAGCAAGGTTCAAGAAAATTTCTCTGTAAAAGTCTTTGATCATCTCTACTAGAGACCTTGTTTTGCCCCTTTCAATCACGTCCTGAGAACATCTAGATAATGATGCACTTTCTTTCATTTTACAGACCTCCTCATTTTACAGCACTGGGTTCACTGGGTGAGCTCGTTCACCATAAAGTGGCCATACAGAGTTTCACTGCCACTTACAATCACATAAAATTTGGATGCTACAAAGGAAATCACTATGAAATATCAGGAACACTTGGATTTCTAGAAAGAGAGTTCAACCAACATGTACTCCGAGGAAAACACACTATATGCTTCAGTTACTTTATAAAGTACCAAAATTATTCCATAAAAGGAAAAGGAATCTTAGGAAGCAAAGCTAGGTAAAGTAAGAAGCAGATAATTTGAAGAAGGAAAAGTTACCAAACCTGCATTCCCAACCACAAACTAATATTTACTGAATACATGCTATGTTCCAGATGTTTCCTCAATGTTACATTTAATCTCCAGAATAACTCATCAGGTAGGTATTATTATTCACAATTTAAGGTGAGGAAACACAGACTCGGAGAGATCAAAAAGCACTCTGTAAATCACAGACCTGGTAAATCACAGAATCAGGCTTCAATCCCAATTCCACAACTCCAAAACCCCAAAGCCTCTGCAATTTTTTTTTCCAACTAAACCACACAGTTGATAGATGCTTAGACGAAAAAGTTATCAGTGGACTAGTGTTTGTATGATTAGTATGGATGTAAAATACCAGTAATAGTTACACTAGTATGCTAAGGGCACAATCATTTCACTTTTTCTACCTTTTCAAAAGCAACCAGATTTTCAGCCAACTAGATGGGTCTCTGTGAGCAGTCCTGGGTAGAAAGCTTGTTAAAACATGTCATGAAACTGATGTTCTGAGGACCCAGGATGGAGCTCAGAAGACCTTCGGAGAAAAGGCAGTGATGACAGAATGAACGAGGTGGACAAATCTTCCCCCAAAACACAACTTATAAAGCCACACAAAACTCAAAAACAACAAGCTCAGCGTTCTGGAAACCAAGCAAAGCCAATCACAAACTGGAAAATATTTAAAGTACTGAAGTTCAGGTAGGACCAGCATAGCACCAGCCTATGTCATTTCTGCTGGTGGCCGTTCCCACCCCCTCACCCCCAGATCCATTGGTGCCACAGCTCAGCAGTGAGAGTGGGTGGAGAAAACCAGTGGCTTCACTGCCACCGCCAGTCCCAGCCCACCGGACAGGGAGCAGAGCACTGTCAGGTCAGGTGGCAATCCCATCAGCAAGAGAACACAAAGGCCCGAGCTCTGCTGGCCGGAGGCTAAGGTCCCATGCAGGGTGAGCAAGAGATTCAGCAGACTAGCCAAGATGGAAAAGGGAATTCTGGGAGGTAAGGCAACCAGAGTGCACTTGATAAACTCTCTACGGACGTCCCAGGTTGACCAGAGATTCTGTATGTACACTGCAGACACCAGACTGGGCTCATGGCACCCACACACCCCTTGCTGACAGATCCCCCACCTACACACCCCATGAAGATGTAAGGGGGTCCGGCCGAAATTAGAAGGCAGGGGAGACATGAGGACTGCCTGAAATCTGAATGTGCCTCTCAGCCTACACACAGACCCGTCAGCCGAGGGAAAGCTCTACTGAGTTGAGGTCAACCGCTCCTCCATCTTTGGCTGAACACAAAACTAGGAGCCAGGCGGGTGACCCTAAGGGAAGCCAGGCTTACAAGTAACAACAAGAAAACAAACAAACAACAAATCTGGGCAGACAGCAGCAGCCACACGGTATGGGAGAGACAGCCTTCGCAGATGTATTCCAGGCAAGTTACTAAAGAAAGAAACAGAACATCGAAAGCAACAACAAAATACACAAGCGACAAGAATCAGAGTAAGAGCTGCTACAACCTGTTACCTGAAGCATAAAAATTTGACAAAAGACTTGGGAGACAGGAAGAGAAACAGGAAAGTGTGACCTGTATGCAGGAAAAGGTAGTCAATACGAGCTGTCTCAAGTGTCCCCAAATGTGGGATTTAAAAGATTAAGACTTCAAAGCAGCCATTATATGAATATACACATTTGAAGGAAAAAAACATAAAGAACTGAAGGAAACCATGTTTAAAGAATTAAAATAGGGGCACCTGGGTGGCTCAGTTGGTTGACTGTCCAGCTTCGGCTCAGGTCACGATCTCCCAGTTTGTGAGTTCGAGCCCCGTTCAGGCTCTGTGCTGACAGCTCGGAGCCTGGAGCCTGTTTCGGTTTCTGTGTCTCCCTCTCTCCCTGCTCCTCCCCTGCTCATGCTCTGTCTCTCTCTCTCAAAAATAAATAAATAAACATTAAAATAATTTTTTGTAAAAGAATTAAAATAAAATATGATAACTCAACAAATAGAGAATCTCAATAAAGAGATATCAATTATAAAAAAGGGAACCAAATGGAAAATTCTGGAGTTGAAAAGTAAAACACATGAAATAAAAAATTTACTAGAGGGGTTCAATGGCAAATTTGAGCTGGCACAAAAAAAAAAAAAATCAGTGGAGTTGATGAGGGCACTATGGAAATTAACCAATCTGAGAAGAAAGAAAACAGATGAAAGACAAATGAAAGGAACCTCATGGCATGTGAAAAGACCCCAGGCTTACCAACATATGTGTGATGGGAAAAGAGAAAGAGGTAAAAAATATATTTTTAGAAAAATGGCCTGAAACTCCCCACATTAAAAACAAAACACTAACGTCCATATCCAACAGGTTCAACTCAAAATAGGATAAACTTAAAGAGATCCACACCTAAACACACAGCACTCAAACTGCTAACAAAGAAATAATTGAAAGCAGCAAGCAAAAAATCCCATCGTGCAGAGAGGAAAAAACAAAAAAACCGACATGAAAAACAGCTGACTTCTCATGAGAAACAATGGAGACCAGAAGGCAGTGGAAGGTCCAGAGTGATAAAAGAGGAAAAACTCCATCAGCTAGGAATTCTATAGACAGAAAACTACTTTCCAAAACTGAAAACGGAGGGGGGAAAAAAAGCATTCCATGATTTTTTTAAAAGATCATTTGCCACTAGAAGACCTGCCTTATAAACAACGCTATATGAAGTCGTTCAGGTAGAACAGAGGTGACACAGAGGATTACTCCAACACATGTGAAGAAATAAGGAGTGCCAGAAAAGGTAAATAAATATGTGGGTGGATACAAGACTCTTACTTTTTCTCATTTCTTGTCTTAAACGCTTTAAAAAAACGTTACGATTGTGTAAAGCCATAATTTAACACAGTAGGGCCAGGTTTATAACACAAAGGGATTTAACACATCTGACAATAATAGCATAAAGGGGAAAAGAAAAAGAAACCGGGACAAAGTTACTATGTCTTCCCAGGTTCAAGCAGATAGGGAGACGTGAAGGTGCACATCATGATGTCTAGGAAAATTAGTCAAAAGTATAGTCAACACAACAAATGCAACACAGAAATAAAAACTGCAGACTACAAAATACTGATGAGTGAACACAGAAATCATACTCAATTTACATATGTAAGAAGGCAGTGAAATAAAAATTGTACACTAAAAAATATTCAATACAAAAGAAGGCAGTAACATACAGAAGGACAAAATTATGAGGCAATAGAAAAGAAGTAACAGGGGCACCTGGGTGGCTCAATGGGTTGAGTGTCCAACTCTTGGTTTCAGCACAGGTCATGACCTCGTGGTTCTGTGCTGACAGCATGGAGCCTGCTTGGGATTCTCTCTTTCCCTCTCTCTCTGCCCCTCCCCTGCTCATGTTCTCTCTCTCTCTCTCTCTCTCTCTCTCAAAATAAATAAGTTAAATTAAAAAAAAATTAGAAAAGAAATAACAAAATGGCAGACATATTTCCAACAATAAGTACATTAATGTGAATGGAACAACCCCCCGCCCCCACACCCAACCAAAGACAAACTGTCAGATGGACGAAAGAGCAATTCCAACAACACACTGTCCACAAAAAAAAAAAACAGCCCTTAGGTTCAAAGAATCCAAAGGTTCAAAGTAAAAGGGTAGGGAAAGATATACCATGCAAACAGCAAACCGATTCCTGAGGGGGTTGGAATCGCTATACTTACGTCAGGTAAAACTGATGTTAACAACCAAACTTGATGTAAATGACATTCTAGAACACTCTGGCTCATTGCAGACTTGGGCATGGCTGCTTACCATGTTATTCATAATAGGCAAAAACTGAAAACAACCCAAATGTCCATCAACTGGTGGACGGATAAAACAAGGGTGATATTATATATCATGCAGGGATTTAGGGAGGCAATGAACTCCAGTCTGGAGACTGAAAAAAAGGCACTCTTTCCGCGAGAACTTAACCAAACTCTGGCTTCACTCAGATGTTACTGTAAATGCAAAGCGCGGTGGCATTAATTCCACCAAATAGAACAGATCAACCTGAACTATCAACAGACAGAAGGCCAAATAACGCACTTAACCCCTCTGCCATGCAGTTACGCATCTGCTCATGTATGTAAATTGAATGTTATTTCTATGTTCACTCATCAAATGTTTGCACAGCTGCCTGGACGGTCACGTGGCAACCACTGTGGTCTCTACCCCTTCAACTACAAATGTCCTGAAAGCCAGGGGCAGAGCTGTTGAAGTCCACAACGTGTCCAATCCATCCCAGCAGAGCCTACAGAGGTCCAGGCCGAGGCTTCCAGAGCGGCCCCGTGTTCTCACTTCACTTCATGTCCACTACAGGTTCTGCCTTCCACTTGAGAAAGGGGACAGGTTAACTTACCGAATCTCATACCACTTCTGAGCCACATGCTAACACTGGCTGGTTCCAAAATAACAAGGCTGGGGGCACCTGGGTAGTTCAGTTGGCTGGGCGTCCGACTTCGGCTCAGGTCATCATCTCACGGTCCGTCAGTTCGAGCCCCGCGTCGGGCTCTGTGCTGACAGCTCAGAGCCTGGAGCCTGCTTCCGATTCTGTGTCCCCCTCTCTCTCTGACCTTCCCCCATTCATGCTGTCTCTCTCTGTCTCAAAAATGAATAAACGTTAAAAAAAATTTTTTTAAATAAATAAATAACAAGGCTGACGCTCCAACGTGTCTGTGGAGAAGCAGCATTGCCATCAAAAGTGTTTCTCAAACTCTTCCAACAGCCGTTACGAGCTCGACCAAGCCTCGCCTTCATGCAGAGTATTTAATCGTAAGCAAAATAAAGGATGGCAAAACCCGAACGTAAGACGTATCTCCTCTCATTTCACTGCCCCCAACACCACCAGAGAATAAAGCACTGCTCGGAGATTAAAGATCATGGTGCGGGCTAATATTGAGAATTCGGACACTCCGAAATGTAATCGTGTTCTCTGAAACCCGAAGTTCCAATCGCAGAGCCTGATGCGTGAACAGTAGGTATCACAGGCATCGTGCAGATAACGGGTCCCGTTCTTAGCGCACGACTCTCAAGTGGCGGGCCTGCCTCTCACCGGCCACTCTTCTGAAGGAACTCCTCTCAAAGCCAGCTCTTTGGCTCTATTTTCCTGAAGAACGATCCTTCACAAAATGCGTGGGGGTACTGCCCTGGGAATCGTGCCTAACTGTATTTTTCTACCACCGTGAGTTAAATACAGAGGTGACTGATGGACACTGTACAATTAGAGAGAGGACACTCCGACAGAACGGCTCCCAGGCCTTCTGAGTGGAGACCCATGATCCTGGCATCAGAACGTGGAGACTAATTAAATCCTCTGTCAAGACCAACTCAACCTCTGAGGCCCTCCCACTTCCCCTTAGAACCAAATGAATAGAAATTCCCTTACCATGCTTGGCGGGCAGCGGACCCTAACATGCTAAAGCAGCCCCTCTAAATTCCCCTGGAAATGCATTCCTACAGTCCTCCAAAGAAAGATGGAACATTCTAACTTATTTCCAACCATAAAGGGGTTTATAAATAAATAATCCAATTCCCCTCTATTCCAGAGACAGAGGTCAGCAAACTGTTCATGTCAAAGGTTACATAGCCAATATTCTAGGCTTTCTGAGCCATTTGCAATTACCGGACTCTATGGCCACAGCAGGAAAGCAGGTACAAACATAAGTAAATGAATGGGCGTGGCTGAGTTCCACTAAAACTGTATTTACAAACACAGGTGGAAGACTGGCTTCGACCATTCGACTGTGGTTTGCTGAACCCCTGCCCTAGAATAACCGCTGTGGAAAGCTAAAAAGAAAATTCCAGATCGACATCACCCACCCCCAACTCCTGCCCACTCGCATGCCTTATTCTCAAGGCAAAAACTAAATTCAAGTGATTTGCTCCAGGTTCTATATTACTCTTTGGCTAGTTTGTTCATACGTAGCAAGATAATTTTCTGAAATAGAGACAGAGAGACAGAGCCTGCCTCATTCATTTAACCTAACATCCTTTTCCTGGATGTCACCAAATTATACCGACCCTAGGTGGAGGTGGGTTTTTTTTTCTTAATCTACTTTATTTCTTAAAGCAGTTTTAGGTTCGTAACAGAGATTTCTCATACACTCCCTTCCTCCACACATGCACAGCCTCTCTTACAATCAACATCTCCTACCAGAGCAATAAACTGCTTACAAATGATGAGCCTGCACGGACACATCATCACTCAGAGTCCACAGTTTACATGAATATTCACTCTTGGGGTTGTACATTCTACAGATGTGAACAAACGTCGAATGACCTGTATCCACCATTACAGTACCATACAGAGTAGTTTCACTGCTCTAGAAGTCCTCTGGAAGGAGGTTGTTTTTAAATTTCAAAGTATTATAAGAGAGTCTCTAGCCTCTGACATAACCTTTTACAAATATTCAACCTAGCAGAAAAGAACCTCAACTTGGTGATCTTATAATTATCGTAAATACAAACTGCACATGTCAAACCTAAAGGGCTTCCTTTATTCTTCCCTAAAGTTTCAAGTTCATCGAGAAATCCACTCCAATCAAGCAAAGTAGACCAACAACCACTTCTCTGTGATTTTCTCCCCCTGTCCCTTTGTTCTTGCCAACAAAGTCTCAAAAGAACTTATTTTCCTTACCAACCTATCCTTCCTTTCTTCAAAAGTCCATCTCAGAACTCTACTTGACTCTGTTTTCACTAAGAAAAAAGTTCACTCCTCCAAGAAGTACTTTCTGATTGCTTTCTCTCACCCAGATGGTTCTTCCTTCATGTTCCTTTTGAGATGCCTATACTGCACGTTCCATATTAATCTTTTTTTTAAATTTTTTTTAACGTTTATTTATTTTTGAGACAGAAAGAGACAGAGCACAAATGGGGGAGGGGCAGAGAGAGAGGGAGACACAGAATCTGAAACGGCTCCAGGCTCTGAGCTCGACACGGGGCTCAAACCCACGAACCGCGAGATCATGACCTGATCCGCAGTCGGACACTTAACCGACTGAGCCACCCAGGCGCCCCTCCATATTAATCTTAAATTATGTATTTGTCGCTTATATTGCCCTGAGATCTTTTTCATATGTTTGGAGACCCATTATATTAAAAACCCTTAAAAGGCACGTGTGACATTTTATTTCTAACAATAGCATACTTACTGCACATTCATGGTCAGAGGAATTACATGGAAGACTAAAAGAATCCCCTAACCCGGATCCCTTACAAGTGGTTCTTTTATTTGCCCTACATCTATACCACAATCTAGAGGAGTCCGAACATAACTGAAATAGTACATTTTCTATATTCTTCTGTACCTACTTCATGAAACACAAAATGTTTTCATCTATATTTTACTTAAAATTTTACTGCTTTCACGTTAGTTTTCTCAGGTATAGTTTTTAAGCACTTATGTCTGAAATTTAGCTATTAGGTGGAGACTTCCATTGAAAAGATGCCATTCTTCTTAAAAATAGACATACTAGGGGTGCCCGGGTGGCTCAGTTAAGTGTCCAGCTCTTGATTTTGGCTCAAGATCTCATGGTTCATGAGACAGAGCCCCACACTTGGGAGTCTCTCTCCCTGCCCCCCGCCGTCCTACTCTCTCTGTCCCTCCCCGACTTGTGCTATCTCTGTCTCTCTCAAAATAAATAAATAAATAAATAAATAAATAAATAAATAACTTAAACAACAACAACAACAACAGAGATACTATCCAATAATTCTACTACTGGTATTTACCCAAAAGAAACGAAAACACTAATTCAAAAAGATACACGCACCCCTATGCTTTATAACAGTCAAGATATGAAAGCAACCAAAGTGTCCACCGATAGAAGAATAAAAAAGATATACGGTACACGTATACAATGGAATATTACTCAGCCATAAAAAAGAATGAAACCTTGCCATTTGTAACAACCCGGACGAATGGAGAAGGGGATGGAGAAGGTATTATGCTAAGTGAAACTAGGCAGAGAAAGACAAATACCATACGATTTCACTTATATAGGAATCTAAAAACAAAACAAGCAAACAAACAAAAACCAGGAATAGATCCATAAATACAGAGAACAAATTGGTGGAGAGGAGATACAGATCGGGGGGATGGGCAAAACAGGTAAAGAGGGCTAAGAGGTACAAACTCACAGTTATCAAAAAGTAAGTCACAGAGATGAAAAATACGTACATACAAAATGCATTCCAATACATAAGGAATACAGTCAATAATATTGTAACAATGTTGGATGGTGACAGTGACCACACTTATCATGGTGAATGCTGAGTAGTGTAGAGAATTGTCACATCGCTATGCTGAACAGCTGAAACTAATATAATATTGTATGTCAACTATATTTCAATCAAAAAATGTTTAAATAATAATTATCAAAAATAAATAAATACTGCCGCTTTCGCTTTTAAGCAAGATAGCTCTACTTTCAATATATATTACTAAGTAAATACGTAAGCCAACATCTTTGATGGAACAACTACTCTTTCTCTCTTGAAAAGCCTGGAAATTCCTTTCCTTCTAATAGCAAATCCAGCGGGGGGTAATATATACATAACCAACTCTGAAATGAATTTCAACAATTAAAGACTCAGAGAGCGAAAATCAGCGTCTTTGGAATTCTGACCTTCTGAATAACCTTGGCCCCAGGCGCTGTGCTTGACAAGCTTTATTTTGCAATTAGGAGGGGGAGGCATTTGCCAGCTCTTACTAAGCCGGAAAACTCTACCACCAGCAATAGCAAGTATAAGCGTGACAGACAGTCAAGAGCAAAGGCCGTGGAGACTCCCAGCTGCGGGACCCTCAGCAACCAGCAACCTCTCTGCTTCATCTCCCTGTCTATGTAACAGGGGCATGAATGGCACCTGTCTCGCTTGGGTGTAAGGATGACATGAGCAAAGATCGTAAAAGCATGTTGCAAAGAGCCTAGCATCCAGACCTGTGGACAGGTTCGCGCTTTCGATCATAAAAATGACATAACACAACGTCCCTCTTGCCATGAGTCCATAACAAACCGTAACTATGGGAAGCGGTATGATTTAAAAAAAAAAGAAAGAAAAGAAAAAACACACAAATTCCTCAAGACCACTCCGCGAAGAAGCTGCTTGAAGCCAACTGACTTCAACTTCTCTGGTTGGACTTTCTCATCCATAAAATGAGGGAGATGAACCAAATGACCTCCAAGGTCTGTCCTTCCCAGTTGTAAAATCTGTATGGCTCTCTTGGAGAGGCAAATGAGAAACCAGCCTGACACCCCTCTGGCACTATCCAACCACCTTCTGGGTCCCTGGGCTATCTATCTTCTCAGTTCATTTTCATTTCTTCTTAAACTGTCAAACATGGCCCCAACTGAATGCTTAATTTAGTTCTATTTGAATAGTGCAATATTAAGCAGTTATATGCTGATCTGGTCCTGTTTTTCACAGATGAATCTTTGTAATTGGAAGATAAGCATATATAAGGATACTACTACCGATGGAAAACATAAGTATGTTTAAGAAAATACATATTCTACCCATATGGGCACACAGAAATACTACACACGCACAAATACCCAAGTACCATAAAAATCAAGCTTTGCCATCGATTAGGCAGGAACAACTCTTAGACTACCCGGGTTCCCCTTCACGGGATTGTGATTCTAATTAATGATGTACAACCAACTAGTTTATGATCACTATAGTTTTTAAAATACTTCATGCAGCACAGCCTTAGAATATTTTCTAGAACAAATTCATCACCGAAAATTTCTTAAGAATCTTACGTTATTTTAAAAAGTCAAAATTAATGCAATGCTACCCCAAATAAAAGCTCTAAGCCGAATAGTCAAGAACTTCCTTCTGAAGAATGACCTGAGTATTGAGAAGAAAGGACACTATTTGGTGATAAGTTTCTGCTCTGCTCTTACAAATATCAAGAGTGGGGTTGCCTGGATGGCTCAGTCGGTTAAGCATCTGACGCTTGATTTTGGCTCAGGTCATGATCTCACAGTTCAGGAGATTGAGCCCTGTATCGGGCTCTGCACTGACAGCGTGGATCCTCTTGGGATTCTCTCTCTCCCCCCCCCCCCCCCGCTGCTCCCCACCACCTCTCTCAAAATAAATAAATAAACTTTAAAAAAAAATAAAAACTTTAAAAAAATCAAGTGATTTATAAGAATACCTAAGCACCATTTGAAATTTTGGCATATTATTGATATGCAAAAGAGGACTGTTAAAGTGTTTTAAAATAATACATATAGGAATGAAAAAATAAGGCGTTCAATTTACTCACAAAATATTTGTTCAGATAACACAAGAACCAACTTTGTCCCAGACTTGTTCAAATTACATGGCATTCTAAATGTAGGGCTTAAAAATGTACGCATATAATGGAAGACTTTTATACACATTATGTATTTTCCTATTCTATGGTAAGATAAAATTACACCTCATCAGAACATACTTTGTGCAAAGACGTTCTAAAATAAAATCATTACCCTGATTAATCTTATTATTACATTTTGTATTTACTTTTAAAAAGAAAAAAGCATTTGGTGAATGTTAAGCATTCAAAAAGCACCAAATAAGCTCTCAATATGAGCTGAAAAGTAATTATCTGAAAACAAATGGGAGGCTTGCTATACTAAATCTAGTCTTTTTATCCTCGTCAAAGTAACAGCTACCTATACGGTAGCTGCTAATAACTTCACTACTTTTCTTACCTTTAGCACCAAAAACTATAGGTGAAATTATTTATTTATTTCCTTTCTAGCTGCAGTCATATACAGAATTTTTTTTTCAATAAGCCATGGGGTGTTTACCCCACAAGATTTCTGACTTCTCAAATCTTAAGGTTGTCAACATAGAACTGCTGACTTAACATTTAAATATATATGTTAAAAAAAAATGTAGAAACGGCTGGAACTCCATGTCAAAATCATCAGAATTAAATTTATTCTACTTATAAGCCCAATAAGACCATCCCTACATCACAGGAAAACAAAAGACAGATGATTTACCCAACAAACCAGTGGAGTGGTGATCCAACAATCACTCCACACGCTGACAACAAATGAAAATAACCACATTCATCAGATTATTCCTGAATACACCTACAGGGTTTCCGAGGGCCCACACAGGAGGGGAGCACAGGGGACAGAGGGAGTGGTGCCATCTCTCAACCTAAACACAAGTGAGGGCTTCTGTCCTACAGGGTCATGAATGTCGCCCCTTTTAAATGCAGTTATAACACAACAGAAGACTTCACAATCAGTTTCCTGACAACTACATTCAACACATAAGGTGAGGTTTGAATGGGTACAGACTGAGAAGGCAGTAAGAGTTTTCCTTCCCATATTCTTTCCTACAGTGATGTCTCTCCCCCATGTCCCAAGCCCTAGACAAGTCAGGACAGTAAGACCTATCGGTAATTAACGCAGACCCTTAGAAGCAGCATCACACCATGCTTCTGGGCTTCCTCTGTTTGCAAAGCAAAGGCAACCCAGGAGTTTGGCATAAACCGGTTCTTTATAGTAAGCCACAACTCCGCATTGTTTACCTGGAGTCAGGCCTGTGCTAAATGCTGCCCTATTATCTAATCTTCATGCATTATCCAATGCTTGCAGCTTGCCCAAGGTCACACAGCTAGCCCGTGATAACACGAGGCCAAACTCTTTACCATTATATTAATTAAACGTGCCAAAGAGATAAACTCTGGGAATCCTAAGGCAAAAACTCACACGTAAAACAGAAGTTAGTAATAACTACTTGGTTCGGGCGATTAAAATTTTATATTCTAACAGGTTTCTTCATCTGAGGCTACCAAATATCAGAAGAAGCATTTGCTAACCAAGGTCCAAAAGCATAAACAAATTTCCAGAGTGTAAATCATCTTTAACCTTCTACCTCGCTAATAAGCTAGCACAGATACACTCTTGTTGAACACAGAGGGACGACCAGAACAGTCTATCTTGACACGTAAGTTATATCCGGCTAAGACAACAGGTCTGCAGGCGAATAAATAAGATGCAATATCAGAAGTACGGTCAGGTACCTGTAGACACAAGCAACGGAGGCCTACTGTATTCTGGGGAGTGAGATGGCAGGGGAGAAGGGAGAAGGGGAGGAAGCTCAAAGGTGAAGAGAAAAAACTTCAGCAGAGACGTCTCCTACATGAAGAAAGAAAACAGTAGAAATGAGAGAGGAAAAGAAATACTTTCCAGAAAGAAGAGCAAGCACAGAAACGCTGGGCCTATGTGCTGAGCTCCTGAAATGGCAGATTACCCGTCAGACACAGGAGAACGAGAAGGCCAAACCGGGTCGGAGCCAAACTCAGGACTTTGGGCCTCATCTGACAAGGTGATGGGCTTCCGCGGACCCCACGTGTGTGGACCTCACCCTCTGCTTGTCACGTCAAAATAAAGCAGTGCGTTCAGAGCCAAGTGCGCTCAACCATAAAAATGAAAAACAGCCACACCGAGAGTCCCCAAATATGTTTTGCAAAAGGTTAAACAAAATTCACCTTTTTGCAAAAGGTTAACACTTGGTGTTTTCTAACGCTGACTTCCGATCTTAAAGTAGATCAGTCTTTGAAACCCTAGGCCCAAATTCAACGATAATAGGTTAACACCTATTTTCTTTCTTCCCCAGAGTTTTGCAACACATTCACAATGATGCCCGGCGCAGCAGAAAAACAGCCCTCTTAGGAGGACTGACATGGAACCCCAGCAAGTCTCCGGCTCCTCCATCCGGGTTACCTGAGTCCAAGTAAAGACCTGGGAGGGCAGGGGAGACGGGGGATCAGAAGGGAGTGATGGTGGGCAGAGGTGGCACATTCACCAAGACCACACATGGGAGCTCCAGCCCGGGAGTCCGCCATATAGTGGCCAAGAGCCCTTCTCCGGGGAACCTAGGACAACACACGGCCTTTCTTCTGAACACCCAAGTGTTTCCCTCATGCTCTTCAGAAATTCTTATTCAACCTCGCAAAGGACACGTCCGTGTTAAACTCTACCCATCTGCTTCGTGCAGACAGGCACTGGAGACGAAGGTTCTATGTGGTTTATAGGGCCAAGGACAGAGAATTCAACAACCCTCCCTCCTACAACCTGTACAGATTCCCCATCAGTTCTAACTCTGTTTCCGTTTTGCCCCAAATTCTTGTCTTGCCCTTCACATGTCAGTTCTTTTCATACCTGTCCAGTAAAGAACCTTAATATCGGAGAAGTGTAAACTCCACCTCTCGCAGGACTGAAGTGTGGACGTGCCTAATTTCAATCCATATAAATTTTGTATCCTCTATGATAGATTATACTTGCGTAATATTTTTGTACATGAACGCATGCACACACGTGTGAATAGTTTCCCCCAAATAAAATTTACATTCCAGAAAGCTGTAATATGTTTACCCTCCAGCTTTGTACATCCACTGGACCACACCAATACCAGCTGAACCGAGAATAAATCAAAGAAAAATTGTATTTTAAGAATTAAAACTGCCACGAAAGCATAATAAACATATAATCCGAGTTTGAGCAGAAATGTTTTTATTGTTGATTTAATTACCAAACACAAGACAACTACTTTGCAGACTATTTTCCGAGGAGGCCTAAAAAGAAGAAATGCACTTAAAGCAGTGTGAGCAGTCCAAACTGGGCTGTGACTCGCTTTCTGGTCTTCTGATTTCCTCTCTCCCTATTTCAGAGCTAACTGACATAACAAGTCTTCTGTCAGTCAAAGCAGCGGGTGACAGGTAAAGCAAAACAAACAGGATATTTCAACTGTCACAGTGAGATACAACATAAATGCTAAAAAATTCATCCCTAATGTTTACCAGCTTGCTTACTTTTTTTTTTTTTTTTTTTTTAACCAGCAAAATGGACTTATTCAGGAATAGCAGAGGAATTATAATTCAGGACATACCTGCTTACTCTAACCCCCAAACTGTGCCTGGGGATACAGTCATCAAATACGTTTTTTGGAAGGGAAGTAGAAACTCTGAAAGTGTTACA
>NW_024412467.1:14274574-14321255 GCF_014898765.1 Herpailurus yagouaroundi
CCGGCCCTCCGCCCTGCGCGCGGCCCGGCAGCGCCGCCGCCACGCGGAGATCCCCGAGGTTCCTCCCCGCCGGCCGCCGGGTCACGCCGCCGCCCGTGCCAACCCTCCCCCCGCCCCCCTCCCCCCTCCGCGCGCGCCAGGCTTTCCCGTCCACCGGCCGAATCCCCTCCTCCTCCTCGGGGCGACCCGGCGACAAAACCTTCCCCGCCCGCTCTGCCAACTCTGCCCCACGCCCAGGCTACTGCCAAGCCAGACGCCAGACAAAAGAACCCAGAGAAAACTTACCCGAACTGCAACGCAAAAAGTCTGATCCAAAGCTTCCTGGGTTTAACTTTTAATTTTAAAAACAAAAAAGCAGAAACCAAAAGCCTCCTAGGTTGGAAGTGGGCGTGAGAGGAAATGCTAGGGGGAGGCGCTTCATTCCCTCGGCTGCTTTGCCCCCCCCCCCCCCTTTTGGGGCCCCTGCGGGGGGGTTTGATGTTATCTAGTGCACCGCCTACGTTGGTTTATACCGTGGGCTCCGCGCCGAGAATGATATACGGGTATTTGGCACTTTCTGTGCCGGTTTGAAGCGAAGGAAGCAGGTGGTCACGGTAAAGGATTCCCACTTCTTCCCCCATGCAGTGAGAAAGGACCCTTTGCCCAGGCTGTCCTTTGTTACCGGGACCGAAATGAACAATCCACCTACCTAGTGATCCTGGAGAGCTGGACCATGTGGTATTTTCTGTTAGACACACGCGCACACACACACACACACACACACACACACACACACAAAGGCCTTCTAAATTAAATTCCTTTCCCCTCCTCTCTTAGCACAACTTTGAATATTGTATGTTTTCTGAGGCTTTGTTTGCTTTGTAGACCTGTTTTGAAAGTAAATATTATTTCTCTTCTGAGATGGACCCCCAGCCTTGCAGAGACAAGTATATACCTCTGAAGAAAATAATCTCCATAATAACATGCCTTTCGTATCTAGTCTGACAGATCAGAATATGCCCTCACCGTCCCCCTCACATTATGGAAAACTTGGAACTGTTGATTTTATCTTCACTGGACACTAGCAGAAACCAGATATATTTTCACATTAGATGAGCAGTCTCAGGGCCATCACTACTAAGAAAGCATTAATGAAGGGTGTTGGTTTTTTTTTTTTTTTTTTTAACAGATCAGTAATCAACAAGGTTTGCACTGCCTGCCATCCAGTCTTAACTGTTCATCCACTTAATACCAACACCAAGGTGTGTTCAAGCTTTGCCCTCTGGGAGTTTACAAATTAAAGGAGACAAGATAAACACATTAAAAAAAAATACCTAGAGGGGAAAAAAAGATACAAGAAGAAGCTTATAAACAAAGCCAATTAAAGTTATACAGACTTATTTACATGACTGCTGAGAGCTTTCTGGATTGGGTAGAGGGCAGGATTATCAGAGAAAGTTCCATCCTGAGACTGAGCTCTGAGTGGGATTTTGAAGGCGAGAAAGTTCATGATTTGGCAATGGTATGAGAGCAACATCCTGGGCAAGGGGAATAGCTTGGAGGGGAGAGCGAGTGAACTATGTGTGAGAGTGTTGCTGGCTAGAACAGAAAATCAGAGCAAATGTGAGACATGCAGAGTGGCCACATAAAGGTAGCCTCCAAACCAGGGAAGCTATTAATAACTCTACCCAGATGAGTTAGAGTAGATTTGTTAGCGGCATATATATTACTATAGTAATGGTAGCAGCATGCTGGTGGTGGTAATTGACAGTTATTGAGAGCGTTTACGACTTGCCAGGCTTTCCTGTGTAAACTTATTTAATCCCCACTGTAAACCCATACTACAGGTGAAGGAAGAGAGGCTTAGGAGTGCCAAATACTCTACCTGCAGCCGCAGAGCTAGTAGGTCGTAGATCCATGCTTGGAGCCCAGAGAATATGGAGATGCCTAACAGCTTAATGACGATATTTTGTGAAAACACATTACAAGAGTTCCAGAATGTTCTACATCTGTGGAAAAAGAAGAAAAAGAAATGAAAAAAAAAAAAAGTTCCGTATTTGCAGGGTTTGCGACTCTGGTAGATTGTGTGATGAAAATGGGGGAAGTCGGGATGATGTGATGGACGAAGGCAAGGAGAGAGAATGACTAATTTTAACCATGTCTAGGTTTAAGAAGAATGAGTTAATTCACATTTATGCCACTGTTGATACTATTAACCTTACAGGATACATTATTACAAGAAACTTGGTCTCTAACTTCATTTAAAAGCACCTAGTTCAATGCCAACGAATAAGAGACTTTATTGAGTATTATTTGGTGCACTCTCTGTTAAAGGGCTGAAAGAAGGCCAGAAATGACCGATGGAAGTGATTCTTGCAGTTCCTAAAACGATGCCTCATAAACTACGTCTGCAAGTGGCTTACTGACGAGCACTGGAAACAGGGATTGGTGGGGTGCCTGGGTGGTTCGCTCGGTTAAGCGTCCAATTTCGGCTCAGGTCACGCTCTCTCGGTTCCTGAGTTGGAGCCCTGAGTCAGGCTCTGTGCTGACGTCTCAGAGCCTGGAGCCTGCTTCAGGTTCTGTGTCTGCCTCTCTCTCTGGCCCTCCCCTGCTCGTGCTCTGCCTCTCTTTCTCTCAAAAATAAGCAAGCATTTAAAAAAAAAAAAAAAGAAAAGAAAAAAGAAAGCGGCGATGGCATTTCACCTTATCTGTGATCTGAATAATTCAACTTTATCCATGATCTAATGATGTGGAAGCAAGCGAGTGCAATCTGAGACATTGTATTCGTCGGCTCGGGCTGCTATACCAAAGACTGGGGGACTCCAACAATAGAAGTTTATTTCCTCACAGATCTGGAAGCTGAAATTCCAAGATCAAGGGTCACCTGCTGTGGTTTCTGGTGAGACCTCCCTTCGTGGCTTGTAGCCCACGAGCCCCCTCTGCGCTGAGCTTCTTCCGTGTACGCCTAGAGAGAGCCAGTGAGCGCTTGCTCTAGGGTCTCAGACCAACCCTAATCCTACAGAATCAGGGCCCCATACTTATGACTTCATTTAACTCACCTCCCGAAGATCCTATTTCCAGATACAGTCACACTGAGGGGAAGGCTTTACCAGATGAACCTGGGGGGGGGGGGGGGCACATTGCAACCCTGAGCAGACACCGGGACTATCTTTACACGAATCCATACAGACCTGGAAAAGAGTCTTGTCAGGGCCTTGAGGATGAAATAAGTAAGGTGGGCTTTGGGTTCATGCCTGGGCTCCACTCAGAGAGGTCACTGGTGACTGTGGGAAAGGTTGCTCTCATCTCTTTAAGTTCTAGTACCTTCCTCCTAGGGGTGAAGGCAGGATTGAGTGAAATAGTAGAGTCTCCTATTTCCAGAAGAATTGCTCCTAAGTACCTCTTAAAACAGTGCTGCGTACTCCACTTTTTAACATTTCTAGCAAGACGGTTTCAAACCTCCTGTGGAAAGCTGTTTTTCTATACACATTTACTGTATTATAAATAAAGGCCATTTTACTGACTGCGAAAGGATCGAAGGGTCTCATCTCGCCCATTGTGTCCACAATCGGAACACATGTAAATTAAGCATTCTCTACCTCTGCCTACCTAAAGTGTGGGTACCCCTTCCCCTACCCCATACTCTCTGTCTTATCACTGCATTCATCTCCTTTATAACATCCAGCATTCTGGAATTATCTTATGGATTCACTTGTCTGTTATCGCTCAACCCTCAAGTAGAATATGAGGGCCACGAGTGAAGGCGGCTTGATTTCTTCCCCACTGAATCCCCAGCACCTGGAACGGTGTCGCAATAAATGTCTGTTGAAGGGCGCTTGCGTGGCTCAGTGGGTTAAGCGACGGACTATTGGTTTCCACTTAGATCATGATCTCAAGGTCCGCTTTGTGAGTTTGAGCCTCTGCGTGGGGTTCAGCGCTGACAGCGTGGAGCCTGTTTGGGATTTTTCTCTCTCCCTCTCTCTCTGTCCCTCCCCCACTCCCACTGTCTCTGTCTCTCTCAAAATAAACAAACTTAAAATAAATAAATAAGTAAATAAATATATAAATAAATAAGTAAATAAATAAATAAATAAATAAATGTTGTTGCATAGCAACTCCTTTCCACCCGTGTGCAATCCCGCCAGTTACTTTCAGATCCCGCTTTATTGGTGGCAAGACCCACTCTCAAGACGGCCCCAAACTAATAGTTTGTGGTACTGAGTCCTGCTCATCTGTCGGTTTAGTTACCAAGATTTTCATGCCAGCTTCACTGTGTTCTTACTTCTGTATTTTCATTGAAACAACTTGGAATGTTTGAATTTCTGGACCTGATGTCATATAATCCGGTTACAAGGGATCTGCTTATTTTGTAGCTGGGGAATGGAAATACAAAGTGGCCATGTGTACCTACAACATTGTCAAGCTGGTTCCTGGCAGAGCTTGACTGGAGAACCCCAGTCGATCCCTTCTTTCTTTCCGCACCCCAATCATTCTCCTTTTCTATCCTAACCCCGATTCTCACCCCCAGCAACTCCATTGCCTTTGCTGGCTCTCACTCTTCAATCCCAGATTTAAAATAAAAATTAAAAAAAAAAAAAAAAGGCTTCTCATTTGGTACAGTTTTGGTTGAGGTGTCGTGGCTTAAGCCTTTTATGTTGAAAGGAAGGAAGGGAAGGAAGGAGAGACAGAAAGAAATAGGTGTGTATGTTTATAAAAGTAAGAAAAATACGGCACCGCAAGGGACCCATAGGGAAAGTTATTCGCTGAGGGCTCCTGGCTAATTCGGTCCATGTTCCATACCTTTTCTTTCTGGGTTGCTGTAACTGTGGGGTTAAAGAGGGCACAAAATCAGGCACATTCTAAGACAGAGAGTATGGGGTAGGGGAAGGGGTACCCACACTTTAGGGTTGGTTGGGGGTTGGGAGATGACTTCTTGGTAATAAGCCTGCTGCCTTGGACAGAATTACCCAGTTCCAGAATCTACTCCCAATAACAGCATGTATTAAACATTTACAGAGAAAGGCAATCTGGTGGTTAGAAGCCTGGACTGCATCCCAGCTGTGCCAGAAGGCACGATCTTGGGCAACGTACTTGAACTTCCTGTGCCTCAGTTTACTCCTCTATAAAGTGGATGTAATTGGAATCTTCATAGAATTATTATGAGAATTGGGGGCGCCTGGATGGCTCAGTCAGTTAAGCATCCGACTCTTAGTTTCGGCTCAGGTCATGATCTCATGATTTCATGGCTTCAGGCCCCGCATCAGGCTCTGTGCTGACAGTGCAGAGCCTGCTTGGGATGCTCTCTCTCCCTCTCTCTCTCCCCTTCCCCCGCTCACGTTGTCTCTGTCTCTCTCAAAATAAATAAATAAAACTTAAAAGAAAGAAAGAATTATTGTGAGCATAGATGAAGGGCACTCGGTTGGCTCAGTTAGAAGAACATGCAACTCTTGATCTCGGGGTCATGAGTTCGAGCCCAACGTTGACTGTTGAAATTACTTAAATAAATAAAGCTTGAGAGAGAGAGAGAGAGAGTAGAGGAGCTGGTATTTCTAAAGCCCTTAGTGCCTGTCACCCAGTTATAACTGCAGCATATATATATATAAGTGTTGACAAATTCCTTATTGCATCTCCCACACTCTGCTGAGTGTGTTTAACATTTATTACCTTTCCTATGTTGAAATAAGTCTGTGGACATGGGGGAGACATGATAACTAAGTCCAACATGGTGGCTAGGATGGAATCCTGGGATAAAAAGAGGACGTCAGTTGAGAAACTTGGTGGCATCCAAATAAGGTCTGGAGTTAACAGCAATGTACTCTCATTTTTTAAATATTTATTTTATTTTTGAGAGAAAGAGAGAGAGAGAGGGAGAGGCAGAAAGAGAGGGAGACAAGAGGATCTGAAACAGGCTCTTCACTGGCAGCAGCCAGCCCGATGCAGGGCTCGAACTCGTGAACCTGACCTGAGCCAAATCATGACCAGAGCCGAAGATGGGCACAACGGACTGAGCCACCCAGGTGCCCCTGTACTCTCATTTTTGACAAACGTATCACGGTCATGTAAGGTGTTAACAACGGAGGAAACTGGCTGAGGGTGTATGGGAGCTCTCTATATAATCTTTGCCTATTTTCTTTAAATCTAAAATATTCCGAAGCAAAGTTCATTTAACCAAAACAATAACTCGCTTATTACAAGTACTGTTGTTATCCACATGTTACTGAAAAAAGGAAGTCGGGTTTACAGAGGTTAAGTAACATGTCCAAATACAACCACGGATGGCCTCACAAGGACCCTCACTGCCTGCAGAAAAGATCACATCCTGAACGTCGAGACCTCCCCCGCCACCTCCCTGTCTTCCCTTTGCTCGCTTATCTGCAGCAGCATGGAATCTGGGGACACAGGGGGGGACAGCCACAAAAATATACTTGATATTTTCGTAACTATACTTTGTAATTCAGGCTTAAATATACATATCATATTTACGTATGTATGCTGTATATTATATATAATCTCTAGCAATTTTTCATTTTGATAAGGGTCATGTCTATAATTATGGGATTTCAGCATCGGCACAGAAGTACACTAGGTGTGTAAACCAGGTTACAGGACAGGATTCAACGGCACATTAAGAGAATGTTGCATTTCCCATCTAAATCACCGGTTATACGTAGCCTTTTCTTTCTGTAAATAAACTGCTGACCCCACAACTCCACTCCCAGCTTTACAAGTGCCTCTTTCTCCAAACACAGCTTCATTCCCAATGTTTACTTCTTACACTAATGTCTCTGTTACCCCAGATCTGACCAGGTCCCAAACTCACCAGTTTCTGGCTTTTTTTTTTTTAAATTTTTTTAACGTTTATTTATTTTTGAGACAGAGAGAGACAGAGCATGAACGGGGGGAGGGTCAGAGAGAGGGAGACACAGAATCTGAAACAGGCTCCAGGCTCTGAGCTGTCAGCACAGAGCCCGACGTGGGGCTCGAACTCACGGACTGTGAGATCATGACCTGCGTCGAAGTCGGACGCTGAACCGACCAAGCCACCCAGGTGCCCCACTTCTGGCTTTTTAAATACGTCGTTGGGCTCTAAGAAGTTTTCTCTAGATACCTGTTCACTGAATGAAATTTTGCAATTAAATTGCTTCCAGTAAACAACCCTTAAACCCATGATTTTTTTCCTTCCCTCCACTCAGGGCCATACTATTCTGTACTGTTTCATTTAAGTTTCTGTTGGCGAGAGCTTGTGGTTTAATTTATGATTTTGAGGTTATCGGTTATCTCGTTTTCTTGGTGGTTCCTTTTATGCCAAGATGTCTCTGGGCATCAGTGTAAAGGAACCCAAGAATCGAGAGTCAAAGTCCAAATGGGGGCAAACTGGAGAAAGAGCAACAGACAACGAACTTAATAGAAACGAAGGAAAATGAAACTAATATTAATATACAAGTAAGAGATAAGTAAGTGAATGAAAGATAAGAATAAGCCACGAATAATAGGACAATAACGGCTCACGGTAAACTTTAACATGTTTTGAGTGCCTTGTAAATTGCAACTATTTTCATTTTTGTAAGAGGACACAGAGATTCGTTTACAGTACATAACTGGATATGCAACAAGGATTATAATAAGGCATCTAAATAAGGCTATATATGTGTGTGTGTGTGTGTGCATAGCGAAAATCAGCTAACCAGATGGCTGTCTAACCTAAAGACAGCGTCGATAGTATTTGTGAGATTTTTTTTTTCCGTTAATGGATTTTGCACAGGAGGTTTTGTAATTATAAAAAATATTGATACAAGCAGGAAATCTTGCCTTGGCACAGTCGTGCTGTGTGGTGCTTAGAACAGGAGGAACAGGACACACACATTTATCTTCTGCTTTGCTCCTTGTACAACTGTCGTTCCCAACTGTTGTGGAACCTTCTGGTTGCAAAATTCCAGCCCTCACATAGTAACAAGAGAGTCAAAACAGTCCCTCCCTCCTGAGCTCTAATCACACAACAGTTTCGTAACCATGTTCTCTCAGAAAGTTCCATAGTCCACCCCTCTGGAACAAAATGAAATGATTTCCAGAAAGGTAAATCAGACAGTTCTCTGACGGTAACTCTTCTCTTACTTGTCTTGTTCTAAAAGCATAGTTTCTATTACCCTGCAGTCCAAGTGGGGGAAGGAATGTGGTTAGCTTCGGAATACGCTTCAAAAATATTTTTTAGCAGTCTCAATAACCATTTCTCTTAAGCATATGTTCTAAGCAACTGATGATCTTGTAGCCATTCTGATACCACTAAAACAAATGCACACAATTTTTTTCACTCAGACCTCTAATGAGATTTCTTATCAAGAAATTTTTTATGTCCATATTTAGGAAAAAAAAAAAAAAAGGATTGTCCCAAACGAATGAGTATTCAAAAAAGTTTTCGAACATCAGTTCTTTTATGACGTGACCTGTGATTCATATTCCCAAAAGGCCAAGCTGTTATTCTGCAAAAAAAAAAAAAAAAAAAAAAAAAAAAAATCACCAGAAACTATTTGTGTCTGTTCTCACAAACTCAAAGAAAGCCAGAATAAATTTGGGCAACACTTAAATAAGAAATTCTAGGATGGTGCAGAAATATCAGCAAGTGACTCAATAGTATGGATTTCTTACTACTCCGATTTCCTTGAAGCTTGCCCGATTTTTCTGGTAACGTAAAACATATGACGGTGTTGAGGTACCATGATGGAACACTGACCAGTTGTGTGGCAGATAAGTCCAAGGAAACATTCTTCTGGGTTAAACTAAAGATCCTGCGTGGGGGTGGGGAGGGTGGGGAAAGAAACGATCCTGTTTCTCATCGTGGCCAAATTACACCTCAGATACATTGCTAATTAGCAAGCTGAGATCCATGCGCTAAAATACTAAGGAACAATTTATAGTATCCTCATCTGTAAAATGGGGTGATAGCCATGACATGTTTTCTAGGGATGCTTGACAGAAGAACAATGAGAGCCTGTTAAGTCCTCTGCATGTATCTACTTCTATAAAACTACCGAAGTAGCTCTTTCTCTTATCCTTTCACTATGTGCAATGTCCCCTTTATGCTGTCCTTCGGTATCTCCTCATTATACTTCCTCTCCGTCTTCACTTCCACTGTGACCGGATCCTTTTAAGCAAAGATTTATTTCCATACTGGTAACTATTTTCCATTCTGCTGCTCCATTTTCTTTCTCTTCTTTGCTTCTGAATTTGAAGGTGAATGGTTTGTTCTTAAACCCAGAACAGTATTATTTTTAGGTGCTATGAAGTCCGTGAATTGGATACCTGTCCTTTTTCTTTTAGTTTGTGCTGCCCTGACACCTGGGTTTTTGACTATAGATTCTCTAATGAAAATCAGATTAGCTCTTTACAACTACCCATAGCCTGCGATTTTGACGTCATTTCCAACCACGTTTTTCCAATTCCCTCAATTTTTTTTTTTTTTTTTTTTTACCAACAACCCCCTGTTTTCCCAGCACCAACATTTAGAAGACTTGGGATTTCATTAATATTACCCTAAGATGTAGAGGTCAATGTCATAGATCTAAAAATATTTTCCTCACCCTTCTTCAAAAGATTGCTAAAGATGAAAAGCAAGCACGCTCTATATTACATTAAATAAAAAGCTGCTCAGTAGTAGGTTAATCCAGTGGTACTCCACTGTTGCCAATATTAACATTGGAGGGTGTCTGGAGAGAGAACACAGTTGTCCACCAATGCATCAACTTGGAAAAGATAGGGCTACAGTCCAAACATTCCTAGCTTCTCTTAATCAGGCACGCCACCCTAATTATCTCCTAAAAATAATGCTTTGAGTGTGTAACTCTCTTACTGAAGAAAGCAAGCAGCCCACTGCTAACTACAAGATGAAGTCCATATTCCCTAGCCGCTTTCAAATCGCAGTGTGATCCAAGCATACATTTTCACCGTTACTGTTAGCTGCCTCCCCAAATAAAGTCCTCACGGTCAGCTGAATGGATCCACTCACTGTTTCTGCAAAAAGCGTCCATGTTTCCAATCATTGTCATCACACGGCATGCCTGCCTTCCTCCTCTTTGCTCATCCAAACCCTACCAGTTCTCTAAGATCTAGTTAAATTGTCCCTTTTCTGTGATCACTTCATGAAGTGGTCCAACGGGCTCACAGAAAATTGGCATACTCTCAATCAGATAAGTTATCATGCCTGAAACTTTAAGTGCTATTATTGTTTTACTCTTTCTAGGTCTCTATTTCCTGGTCTAAACTGTTAGGAATAGAAAACTCTATCTTATTATGCTCTAAAGCCCTCTCTTTAGTCTTTGTCATTAATCAAAATTAATTAACAGCTAACTCTGGGTGTTATCCATAACATCTTTGCAAGGAAATGAGATCTATAGGCTATTTTACCTGTTTTTTTTTCCTTTTTGATGAAAAACACAGTTAAGTATACCTTTCATCACTAACACTGACATCTCATTGAATTTTAGTTTCTGTTTGTAAAGTGACTCTGTTGGACTAGCTCACTATAGTCTATTGTAGAGTAAAGAATCTATGATTTTGTTGGTTCTTCTTCCAAGGCTGGTGAATTTTCTAATCAGGTACATTGTGGTGATGTAAACTTTAATCACGGGCCTCACCTATTTTAGATGTTCTTTGACACGTTCTCATACTATGGGCTCCTTCAGTTTTTTTCATTATGACCTTCAGGTGGCATTGTCCAAATTGCACAGCATTTCCGTATAGACAAACCTTCGACAATCCTCAGTTACAACATTTAGATTATGTATTCCAGGCTCCCTCCAATCCGAGATGACAGGCAAGATGTAGTGGCATTCATGGTACAATATTGATTTGAAAACAAAATTAATCTGTGCATTTGGCCCCTTCCTTCGGTACTATATAATTTTGTTATACCTGTAAGAATTATGTGATCATTTCTACCAATCTTACCGCATTTCAGTAAAAATTAAAATTGAAACAATCTCTTCTCATATTATTTCTCTTAGAGAATATTGAGCTATAGAGACTACCGGTTGGAAAATTTCCTAAAGGTAATACAAACATATATATAAAAAAAAAAATCTTTTCTATGATTGCTTTGAAGTCCTGGTGAGAAGCAGTAACACACATGCAAGATCTAAATGTTCATTTCATCCCTTGTGAGTTTTCCTCAACTTAAATGTTAAAACATCAAAACTATCTTAGAGGTGATATAATTAAAATGGTAGATTATGGGACACGTGGGTGGCTCAGACAGTTAAGTGTTCAACTGTTGGTTTCAGCTCAGGTCATGATCTCATGGCTTCTTGGGTTTGAGCAACACAACAGGCTCTGTGCTGGTAGCTTGGGATTCTCTCTCCCTCTCGATGCCCTTCCCCACTTGTGCTGTGTCTGTCTCTCTCAAAAATAAATAAATAAATAAATAAATAAATAAATAAATAGATAAATAAATAAATAATAAAAACTTAAAAAAAATTTCCCAGCGCTTCTATAAGGTGCTAATGTTATGTGTATATTTTAAAAAGATAGATTAAATGCTGTGGGTCCCCTAAAACTGTACAACACGAGTAAGGGACCACTCGTGTAAACTATGGAATTTAATTAATAATAACATATCAACATTGGTCCATTAACTGTAACACAGGTACCATACCAAGGCAAGGAGGAGGAGTAGTGCTCTGGTAAAACTAAAACTACTCTTAAAAAATAAAATCTATTAGGGATGCCTGGGTGGCTCAGTCGGTTGAGCCTCTGACTTCGGCTCGGGTCATGATCTCGCATTTGACAAGTTCGAGCCCTGCGGCGGGCTCTATGCTGACCGCTCAGAGCCTGGAGACTGCTTCGGATTCTGTGTCTCCCTCTCTCTCTACCGCTCCCTCGCTCATGTTCCGTCTTTCTCTGTCTCAAAAATAAATAAACATGAAAAGAGTTTAAAAAAAAAAATCTATTAGGGATGCCTAGGTGGCTTAGTGGGTTGAGCATCTGACTTTAGCTCAGGTCATCATGTTCCGTGAGTTCAAGCCCTGTGTCTGGCTCTGTGCTGACAGCTCAGAGCCTGGATCCTGCTGCAGATTCTGTGTCTCCCTCTCTCTGCCCCTCCCCCCCCATGCTCTGTCTTTCTCTCAAAAATAAATACACATAAAGATTGTTAAAAAATAATGAAATCTATTAATTTCTTTAAAAGCTATGGGTTCTAGTTAATGTCATATATAATAAACCTCTGATGAAACTGTCCCTTTTATCCTCTTGTCATTTATCCTGTGATATCTTTAAAGATAGGGTAGTCTAGGGGCGCCTGGGTGGCTCAGTCGGTTGAGCGGCCGACTTCGGCTCAGATCATGATCTAGGGGTCCGTGAGTTCGAGCCCCATGTCGGGCTCTGTGCTGACTGCTCAGAGCCTGGAGCCTGTTTCAGATTCTGTGTCTCCCTCCCTCTGACCCTCCCCTGTTCATGCTCTGTCTCTCCCTGTCTCAAAAATAAATAAAACGTTAAAAAAAAAAAGAAAAAAAAAAAAGAAAAGATAGGGTAGTCTACTTTTTTCTGTCTTATTATCTTATCCAGTGCTTTATTTTTTGCTCTCACTTGAGATCCTGAAAGGCCTCTTCTCCAGAGATAATTTCTCTCTCTCTCTTCTTTTTTTTTGCAAATCTTTTGAAACTTAAGCATTTTACTGTAAACTCATCTTCCTTTAATTTGATGATAGTATTTTAATTAAGAATAAGTTAACATTAAGCACCCCTGCTTTCAAATATCTCCTAGCAAGAGATGATTAACTATGGAAGCACTGGAAAGTAGGAAAGATAGCAGTAAGATTCTTGGACAACCATAAAATTCTAACTTTACTATATTTAATACCTAATTAGTATTAGATGATCTGTTTAAAAATTTCTCTTCCCACCCAATTGTTAGGAAGTTGTGCTTGTGCACCATAAGCACATGCATTGTATAATACCAACCCAAACGATATCTTGGATAGTATCTTGGGCAATATCTTGACTTTATCTCTGACTTGTGAAGCTTCAACTTTCTTGCTGACCAAGGAACTATTCAAGAAAAAACGCCTATTTCATAACTTCAAGAGAATGATTTCCTCCCACCAGTGAGCAAATATGATTGAAATTTTTATAATAGGAGACAAAAACCTACTTGCCCCGTCATTTGGGCAAGTTATTTCTTTCTCACCTTCAGTGTTCTTATTCTGTGATATGGTGATTGCGTATGAAGACCAATGAGATCAGGGGGCCTGGGGGCCTGAGGCAGCTGAGTACCCTTGAGTCTTGGTTTTGGCTCAGGTCATGATCTCAGAGTTATGGGATCAAGACCCAAGTTGGGCTCTGCACTGAACATGGAGCCTGCTGAAGATTCTTCCTTTCTCTTCCTCTGCCCCCTCCTCCACTCGAGCTATAAATAAATAAATAAATAAATAAAGACTAGTGAGATCATGTTTTTATTTTTATTTACTTATTTTTAAAACCAGAGCTTTTTTATCTTTAAAAAAAAATTCCTAATGTTTATTTTTGAGAGAGAGAGAGACCTCGTGTGAGCGGGGGAGGGGCAGAGAGAGAGGGAGACACAGAATCCGAAGAAGGATCCAGGCTCTGAGCTGTCAGCACAGAGCCCACGACACAGGGCTTGAACTCAACAAACCCTGAGATCATGACCTGAGCCGAAGTTGGATGTTTAACTAACTGAGCCACCCAGGCACCCCTGTTTTGTTTTTTGTTTTTGTTTTTGTTGTTTTTGTTTTCGTTTGAGAGAGAGAGAGAGAGAGAGAGAGAGAGAGAGTACAAGCAGAGACAGGGCAGAGAGAGAAGGGGACACAGGATCTGAAGTGGGCTCTGTGCTGATAGCAGAGAGCCCGACTCGGGGCTTGAACCCACGAACCATGAAATCATGACCTAAGCCAAAGTCAGACATTTAACCTACTGAGCCACCCAGGCACCCCTGAGATCATATTAAAAAAAGAAAAAAAAAAAAAAAAGAAAAACACACAACTGTTCCAAAAACATACTATGTTGAATAAACCGTAGCTGCAATATATTAATATTTTGCTTTGGTCTCAGCGAGCTCGTGTATATTTACACTTGATGGTCCTTCTCATAGTTGGGTCTCTATCTCTGCCCTTTTGACCGGAAACCTGTCTGCTACTTTCAAACTCCTAACTCCTCCCCCAACCCACCGACTTAACCTCGCTTTTAGCAGAAGTCCTTGACTAGCTCCTGGAGAAAGTTAAGGCTATTAAAACAAGACATCCTTAACCCTGTTGCCACAATTTCTTTGCTACTGCACCTCTGCCCTTCCACTCCCCTCCTCTTGAGGAAGTGGAATCTATTCACTTAAAGGCAATGTGCTTCCCCGATACCAACTGGGCCACCCAGGCGCCCCCAGAGATGATGTAGGTTAAATACACGTATTACTTGTCTAGCTCTTCATAGTTTACACAGTGCTGTCTTCGAATCTTGTGAATCATAATGGATTTGTAGCTTCGTTCTCAGCTGTGTTTCGTGTCCCCAGTCTTTTGGGTTTTTCTTCTTTTATCCTGTTTATGCTGCCTTCGTGCATTTACATATCCTTGAAAGGTATCTGGTGGCGAGCCTGGGTGGCTCGGTCGGTTAAGCATCCCACTTCGGCTCAGGTCATGATCTCGCGGTCCGTGAGTTCGAGCTCCGCGTCGGGCTCTGGGCTGACCGCTCAGAGCCTGGAGCCTGTTTTAGATTCTGTGTCTCCCTCTCTCTCTGACCCTCCCCTGTTCATGCTCTGTCTCTCTCTGTCTCAAAAATAAATAAACGTTAAAAAAAAAATTAAAAAAAAAAAGAGGTATCTGGTACCCTTTAGACAACAGGTAAAGGATTATTTTTAATTCCTAATTTTCCTAATAAAGAAACTGTTATTCATTACAGACTTGTTCCCATGACTTCTCACACTCATTAAATGATAGAGAACAGGATTTAAAGTCAGATTTCCTGACCCCAAACTTGGTATATTTCTACAAAATCACAGCTAGCTTTCACAATAACTAACTGCTCTGTGTTTCTTCCTTTCTACGTTAGTGGCCAATGGATATCACTCAGACCTTTATTTTTCATTTCTTGCTGCCTAAATTGGCATCTCTCATGTTTCCAATCTATCCCGAATTCAGCCATCAAAATTACAACCACGATAATCCTCTCCTCAAATATTTTATTACAGTCTAAACTCTAAGCGCCTTAAATGGCATCACAGCCGTCTGTTAACAGCTCCTAACTTAGCTTTCCAATCTTTGCCCAAACAGGGCAAATGTTTTTGAGTATCTATTATGTGCCAGGCAATGTTCTAGATTGTTGAGGCCAAAATGGCAAGTAAGGCACCCAAGATCCCTGCTGTCCTGGAATTAACATCGTCATTCCTTGTCCTGCATTATGTGGAATGATTTGAACCCTCCAAGCTTACTGAAACATTTCCTTTTTTCACGATTTTGCTCACGTTAGTACTAGTTACCTTATCTACCTCTTCCTTTGGTACTCAATTCAGTTTGTTCCATCCGACAGGCAAATCCCTATCCCATTTCTTTTATATTGTAATATGTAGTTCCTTTGCCTCCATATCCGTCATCTATTCATGTAAACGTGTAAAAACGTGTTTCACGTACCTTTCTTATTTGTTTGCCAACAACATGAGGAAGAAAATCACACTGTAGTCTTCCTGTTTACTTTTTCCATGGTGTCTTACATGATATCTTGCACGGGTAGTCATTTAATAAAATGTCCATGCACAGCTTTACTATATGGATGAATCAAGAAATGGACAGCCACCTGGGTGGCTCAGTCAGTTGAGCGTCCTACTCTTGATTTTGGCTCGGGTCATGATCTCAGGGTCCTGGGATCGAGCCCTGCGTCAGGCCAGGCTCCATGCTGAGCGTGGAGCCTGCTTGTGATTCTCTCCTTCTCTCTCTCTCCCTCTGCCCCTCTCCCCCCACTTGAGCTCTATCTCTCTTTAAAAAAAAACACAAAAAAAAAACTTTAAAGAAGACAGGTTTGATCTTTGTGAGATAAGTTATCCACCTTAGTCATATCTCCTGAAATGATTTACTCAAAGCTTTTAAGAGTACATGTTGTAACCTGAAACTAGTTCAAGTTTCGTTTTTAAAAAATTTATGTCCAATTTTTCATGGAAGTTTAATTCTTTTTTTTTTCAACGTTTATTTATTTTTGGGACAGAGAGAGACAGAGCATGAACGGGGGAGGGGCAGAGAGAGAGGGAGACACAGAATCGGAAACAGGTTCCAGGCTCTGAGCCATCAGCCCAGAGCCCGACGCGGGGCTCGAACTCACGGACCGCGAGATCGTGACCTGGCTGAAGTCGGACGCTTAACCGACTGCGCCACCCAGGCGCCCCCGGAAGTTTAAAGAGTCGGGCGGTTTTAATGCCTGCCATGAACGAAAGCTGTTTCCTACCATCTCCATTTTTCCCACGCCCTAGACACAGATATTTTCAGTTCAATGCTTTAATATTTACATTTGTAAACACATATAATCATGTTGCCAATTTTTGACTTTTCAATTTAGACACTATCTATTGACTTCTAACTCTGAAACAAGTGGCTTTGTGTCTTTCCCATCCCCACGCCATCTATCCTGAAGTGACAAAAGTTACAAGGCCATCCCCCTAGGTGCCCCATGTAGGTTATAGTTTTGCTTGGCTTAACAGTGTTTATGTGTATATTATCACCTTGACCACATGTATTACTATGAACACTATTCATAGCTAAACCATATAATGCTTTTTCTTCATTTCTCTGGTGAAAGTAACGGACTGATTTTTATATTTGCTTGGCTCTCCACGTACTTATTAATTCAGTCAAGAATGGGTAAATGCCATCTTAATACTTTCAGACTCACTCAGTATCGTATTGGTTTGCTCTCTCCTGGAGCGGTTAGACTTGCATTCTGAAGAGTAACCCCTTAGGCTTGACATATCACTGTTTCCATGGGGATCTCTTTCCCACCATTCTGGGGATTGCAGTCTCCTGTTTCTCAGGTGGGACACCATTTCCTGTACCCCATGCTTTCCTCTTGATTTCCTGCCATATTTTGGTGGCGCCTCATCCTCCAGAGGCTTCCTAAGAAAGAGTTCATGGAAAACAAAACAAAACAAAAGCCTTGAGACTCGAAACACTCGAGAATGTCTTTATTTTACCTTCACACTTGATTTATACTTTGTCTAGATAAGAATTCTAAGATGGAATTAACATTTTTCCTCAGAATTTTGAAGGCGTTAGTTTATTGTCTCCTAGCTTCCAGCACTACTATTGAGATATTTCATGCCATTCTTCTCATGAAGTCTCTTCCTTCTAGAAAGCTCGTAGTATATTCTCTTTCTTTCCAGGGTTCTGAAATTCCATAGTGATGGATCCTAGTGTAGATTTACCATTATCTCTGGTGCTGGGTTTATTTTGATCTGAAGATTTATGTCTTTCTGTTTGGGAAAGTACTGAGTCCTTCCTTTAGTGATTTTTCTGTTGTCCATTTTCTCAGTTCTCTCTTTATGGAACTCCTATCATATGGATGTTGGACTTCCAGAACGTGTCCTCTGTTTTTATCTTTTTCCATTTGCCTTTACTTAGGGACCCCTGGGTTATTATTTTCAGATCTTTTCTTTTCTTTTCTTTTTTTTTTAATTTTTTTTAACGTTTTATTTATTTTTGAGACAGAGACAGAGCATGAACGGGGGAGGGGCAGAGAGAGAGGGAGACACAGAATCGGAAGCAGGCTCCAGGCTCTGAGCCATCAGCCCAGAGCCCGATGCGGGACTCGAACTCACGGACGGCGAGATCGTGACCTGAGCTGAAGTCGGACGCCCAACCGACTGAGCCACCCAGGCGCCCCATAGATCTTTTCTTTTAAGCTGGTCAAATTCCATAAAGACTTCCCGTTACTGGCTAGGATGTGTGGGGTGTGTGTGTGTGTGTGTGTGTGTGTGTGTGTGTGTACCAGTGTTCTTGAATGGAAAGGGCAAAAAATACTGGGTATCTTAGCATTCATTATGTAGGCTCAACCTTTCTGTGCATCTGTCTACAGGAAATGAGTCTCTTCAGTCATCTGCTGGGGTATGTAGTTGGCCTGTTGTGTGGAGTAGGGGAAGGTATCTGGAGGTCTAGCTCTTTTTTAAATGACCCCACTTGTTAAAAATGTTTATTTATTAATTTTGAGAGAGAGAGAATCCCAGGCAGGTTCTACGCTGTCAGTGCAGAGCCCGAAGTGGAACTCAAACTCACAAACCGTGAGATCATGACACAAACCTAAATCAAGAGTTGGATGCTTAACTGACTGAGCCACCCAGGCACCCCATAAACAACCCCACTTTCAACAGAACTTCCAGAGGTACCGATGATGCCCATTTCTGGATCATTATTTGATCCAGATCCCAAAGTTTGATCCCAAAGTTCAGGCTACTGCTCAGCTTTCCCTGCAGCAGGCTTAGAATTTAGCTTTCCCAAGCCTGCTCCAATTTTCCAAATTTTTGTTACTGTTATCATCACTTTCATTTATCTTGTCTTTGTTGGTTTGTACCTTTTGAAAAAAAAAAAAAACAACAACACATGATTTTCGTTTGAGTGGAGGAAATGAGTTAAATGCCAGTGGTTAATCTCCCACCTTTAATGAAATGTCCTAGGGTATCTATTCACGATGGAAAAAGATCCAGATTATTGTTTAATAACAAACTATTTTTGGTACATGAGCTTCCATAAAAACAGAACTTGAAGTGTTGTTATTCTTATAATTTGTATTTCCTCGAGGAGGCGGTGGGGGGGGGGGGGGGCGGTGAGGGGGGTAGTGGGACCTGGTAGGCAGTTACCATAAATGAGTACATTAAAAAAAAAAAATCCCCCCAAATTTGAGAACTTTTTTTTAAAAATCCAAGAACAATTTTTTTTTAAATCTTCAAGCGTCGCCATTAATAGTTTAACAATATGCCCTGATTCTTATTTTCGTTAATCTGTTCCCTGTTTAACTGGGCCTTCCGAGTTGATGGCCTTTCAGCTGGCTGGCATCGCTATTCTAAAATATACCTGTGCCTCTGAGGTTCCCGCAGGTTAGTTTTTGCTGCTGAGGAAACTGCCATTACTCGTGCTGAATTTCAATGACTTCCTGCAGGCAAACACCTGGAGGCAATTACCTGTTCTTGTCTGCCAGCAGACACAAATATGCTTTGGGATAGGAAAACTATATGTCTGATTTTCTTAAAAAAAAAAAAAAAATGAGTCCAGCTCCTTTGCGTAACGTTTTACTTGTGTCTGAATGAGATGCTAGGTTATCCAGCCTCAGAACTTACCCTCTGACCTAGTACGTGTTGAGCAACCCATTTCTTTAGCATAGAATTTCTGAATATGGGAGATTTCCTACTACCCTTCTCCTCCATCTAATGTCAGAACTCGTTTTTGCTCTTCCAGGATATGGGTCAGGGACAATGAGTGAAGAAGAAAAATGAGTAGCCTAGATATTATGAAGAAATGGCAAGACATTAACTTGAGATTCCTTACGAATAGACTCCCCAGTCTGTTACCAGAAGGGAGAATTCCAGGAAGGAGTCAGAGAACATGTGAAACCGTATTCACCCTCTATGTATTTCCAGTTTATCTATCTATCTATCTATCTATTTATTTATTTTGAGAGCGCGTGTGAGTGTGTGTGTGTGTGTGTGTGTGTGTGTGTGCATGAGTGGAGGAGGGGCAGAGAGAAAGTCCCAAGCTGACAGCGCAGAGCCCCACGTGGGGCTCAAACTCATGAACGGTGAGATCATGACCTGAGCCGAAATCAAGAGTTGGATGCTTCACCAACTGAGCCACCCAGGTGCCCTTCACCCTTTATTTTAATATACACATGAACTTAGTAATATCTTATGTATCTAGAGATGATCTCCAAGGATAATCTTGGTGACCACCACTACTTTAACTAAACCATGTAAGTTTTGCCCTTGAATATAAATGTAGATTTCAACTATAGGTGTTAGAAATACCTTCAAAATAGGTTTTAGAGTATTTGAATATATGTTTATGGTTTTGTAGACTGCTACAGTGAGAGTAGACGCTTAAATCATTATGTATGCAAATGGGTCTCCGTGTTTATTCAGTGTAACTTCTAAAGTTTCACTTCTGTCTGAGTTTTTTCTTATTCAGGCAAAACGAAAGATGATTAACGAACTCTGAACTTCCTTTTTTAGCATGACCAAATTTCAAGAAAAATTTCATTCCTTTTTCTCATTCTTCATTCTGTAATCTGTCATTTTTTACACTTAAAGTATTTATTATTATTATTATTATTATTCTTTGCTGTTTAGAGGCACAGCTTCCTACAGCCTTTACTCCTTATTTCATAGATATAGTTAATAACAGTTCAGGTCCAAAATACATTTTCTAAATTTTTACTGTACACATTGCTAATGCATAGAGTTGCTGTTTTGTTTATCACAGGGCCTTCCTAGAGCTCCTGTGAAGATATATTGTTGGAAGGCAAACCATATTTTCCCATAGTCTTAGTGTTCTAATTAGCTATTGCATTCCCAAACAAGGACTTGACGTTAAATAAATCAAGAATGGGACCACCAATAGGCTGTATGACTGAAACTATGAGCACAACTCTCTTAAATGATTTAAAATACTGCAGTGTTTTTTTGTTCCAAGCCTGGCAGGATTTTAGAACCAGCAGAGATCTTAGAGATCATTGACTTTCACAGGTGAATTTCACAGGTGAAAACGTGGACACCAATACTTCGGCATTCCCTGGTAATACAACTAGCTAGTTATCCACTGTCAGCTTGGTGTTCTCAAACTCCTTGTTGCCTCCTAAATAGAAGATCGGTTGATTCTGACATAAGGTTCCCTCTTCAGTGTCCGGGCTGATGTCCCAATTTTGAGATAGACTCCATTTTCTTCCCACCTCTCACTGGAGTCACTTGTGATGCAAATTCTGTTTTCCCTTGGAGATCAGATGACGCTCCTTGGATGAAGCATTGACTGATCCTGCTTGCGGATGGCATCCGTCACTTGTGAGGGTGTATTACCAAGATTAAAATACTTGCCTCACTCCCTCCTAGTCAACTTATTTCCTGAGGAAAGATCCTATATCTGAGTTATTTTGGTTATTTTTACATCCAACTCTTGATTTGGGCTCAGGTCACAACCTCATGGTTTGCGGATCTGAGCCCCACGTTGGGCTCTGTGCTGACAGTGAGGAGACTGCTTGGGATTCTCTCCCTCTCTCTCTGCCCCTCCCCTGCTTGCTCTCTCTCTCTCTCTCTCAAAATAAATAAATAGACATTTTTTTAAAAGGTGAAAAAAAGAAAAAAAAAAGCTACTTTTCTCTTGGGATGTCCCCCAGGCCACCTCCTGTCCAAATGAGAACCCAACACTGGCCATTTCTCTTGCTGTTGGCTTGAACAATTCTTTAAACTTGTGGTCTCATTTGATCTTTCAGATCACTGACAAGGTATAGCCTCTGCTGGTTCCTTGGTCCAGTTTTATCTCCATATGTACCTTCCTGGGACTTCACGCTATGGGTATTTACAGAGGGCTGGGGGCTTTTTCTGATCGTAGCGCAGTGGCCACAACAGTGTAAAAACAGTCTACTGGCTCTTGGACTTTCTCCTGATTACCACTGTGTTATTGCTAGTTCACACCAAGCCCACCAAGGCTTATTGAGCAGGTAGTACCATGCGGCTTTAGCCAGTTGGTGAAACTCTCCATCCATATGACTATCTTCTCACCTCACCGATTGCTAGACCTTTTCGGCCACCCAAGAAAAACATGAGAAAATCTAAACTTTTTCTTTCTCCTTTCTTCTGAGTCTAAAACTTTTTGATAGGGACTTATGTCAGTTAACTTTTGATGCATAACAAACTACCCTAAAATGTAATAGCTTAACATAATTATTTAGCCCACAATTACACAGGTTGTCAGTTGGGTGGGCTTATGTATGCAGTTCTTCTGGTCTTGGCTGGGTTCACTTGCATGTATGGTCAGCTATGGGGTTGGCTGGGAGCCGGGTGATCTAGGATGGCCTCTGCAGGGGCGCCTCATCTCCTCACATGGCCTGTATCCTCCAGCAGGCTAGCTGGGTCTTCGTTTGGCGGTTCCTCCAAATTCGAGGGAAAGAAAAAATGTGCAAGAATTCATGAGCCGTTGGCTTGGAACTGGGACACGACTGCTTGTCAAAGCAAGTCAAAAGGCCAACCTAAATTGAGGAGTAAGAAAATAGACCTCAAATCTCGATAGGAGAAATTGCAAAGTCGTATGGAAAAAGGATGCACATTCAATGACAGAAATAATTGTTTCCAATTTTTATAATTTATCAAATTATACATCTTATAGGTAACTTACAGTTTACCAGAGCAACTCACAAGGCTTCCAACAAAACTTGTCTAGATCACCAATATCGGAAAAATATATTCCTCCATAGGGAAGAGCTAATAAGGAAGAGTAAAAATCCAGACATAGGAAAAAACTTGGAAGTTCAGAAAAGGGGATGAATTTGAGATAATAAAGTAAATCCCTCTTTCTCACCAACTTCTTTATTTACAGCAAGAAACAAAAGGCCGTTTTTAAAAATCTCTGGCCTGCATTCTCAGTGTGATCTGAGAATATATCATATCTATTCCAATAAGAGCAGGTAATCATAAAAAGGGAAGTGTCTGAGAATAGGGCAAATTGAATTAAAGTGTTCTAATGTTCTTGCATTGTCCTGAAAGAGAAGACAAGTTATAAGTTAGTATTAGAATTTGATAAGTCAAGAATGCCTGAGCTAATCTCTAGGTTAATAGCTAAAAGAATAATCAAGGAGTGTATTATTTCCAAACTAATAGAGGAAAAGTCAAAGAATAAGAATAATCAACCCAAAGGAAGTATAAAAAAAATGGAGGGTAGAAACCTAAAGTAGATGGGCAGCTAAGAAAGCACTCAATAAGGCAGTGGATTTGAAAGAACCTACTAGTAATTAGATCAAGTGAGACAGACCAAATAATCCAATTAAAAGATAAAGATAGGAGACTGAATAAAAATGGAACTCACAGCTGCTTAGATGAAATACATTTAAGCCATAAGGTTGAAAAAAAGTTAATAGAGAAAGATACACCACATGAACTGTCAACCCAAACAGCTAGTGTCCCCAGAACAATATCGGTCAAATGAAATTTTAAGGCCACATCTAATCTCTTTACTGGACACGAGTGGCACACTTTAATGGTCACATTCCAACAAACAAGGAGGATCTAAAAAATTTAAATTTACATGTACCTGATACTGCCCCAAAATATGTAAAGCAAAATTGGCAGAACTAGAAGAAAAACAAACAAACCAACAGATCTCTTATCGTCCTCAGAGATTTTAACATGTCTCTCAATATCTGATAGAACTGGTTAAAAGCCAACAAGAATATAGAAAATTTGAGCAATACAACCGAAAAATTTCATCTGACGAACACATATGAAACACAGGATCCGACTGCAGTTGGCCCATTTATTTCGATTACATGTGGAACATCTGCAAAACTTGACAATCAGGTGGGCCATAAGGTAAGACTTGAGATATTTGGCTTGAAATCGTGCAATGAAAATTTTCTCTGACTCCGTTCCATTAAATGTAACCACCCCAAAAGATAAACAGAAAGTTTTCGCGTGTTTGGAAAACTAAAAAATTGAGAATGTGAAGCTACATGACACCTCGATCAACAGAGACATCGCACTGAGGATTGTAAAATCAAAATAAAATACTATGTATCAAACTTGGGGGATGCAGTTAAAGCTATAATTAGAAAGATCTTGATGGCTTGAAATAAGTTAATTAGAAATAAGATGGGCTGAAATCAGTAAGCTAAACATCCCCTACAGAAGTTAGACTAATGGGGACGCCTGGGCGGCTCAGTCGGTTAAGCATCCGACCTCGGCATAGGTCATGATCTCACATCTGTGAGTTCGAGCCCTGAGTCAGGCCCTGTGCTGACAGCTCGGAGCCTGGAGCCTGCTTCGGATTCTGTGTCTCCCTTTCTCTCTGCTCCTCCCCTGCTTGCACTCTGTCTCTGTCTCTCTCTCTCTCCCCAGAATAAATAAACATTAAAAAAAAAAAAAAAAGAAGTTAGACTAATGAATAGTAAGCTAAACAAACAAACAAAAATAATAATAATAATAAAAGGGGGGTGTAGTTGGGCAGTGATAAAGTCATAGAGGTCATGAAGAAGATTTTTTGGTACTTGTGCAAACACAAAGACAGGATCGACTTCTAACCTTCTTTTTTTCTCCAGTGAAGAGGACAGTCAGTGCCCACTCTAGGGTTGGAAGGTCTGCTACTTAAAGAATCTTTCCTTGGGAAGACTGGGTGGCTCAGTCGGTTAAGTGTCCGACTTCAGCTCAGGTCATGATCTCACAGTTTGTGAGTTCGAGCCCCACGTCGGGCTCTGTGCTGACAGCTCAGAGCCTGGAGCCTGCTTCCCATTCAGTGTCTCCCTCTCTTTCTCTACCCCTCCCCTGCTCATGCTCTGTCTCTCTCTGTCTCTCGAAAATAAATAAACATTAAAAAAATTTTTTTTCTTAAAGAATCTTTCCTGGAGCAAGCCTGTTTTGCTTAACCTTCGGGGGAAGGACAAGAATCTACTTTTATGGAAGTAGATAAAATATGCCTAGGCTACCCCAAACTCTGTCGATTTCCCCTACTCTGCCCCTTTGTGAATGAATGACGAGGAAAGGTAAATCTTCCTTCCACAAACAGATTTGGGTTGGGACTTGTCACAAGGGTAAATAAAAGCCCTTGGATCCCACTCTGTCTTTTGTAACACTGGATCAGTCATCATTCCTCGCCTTCAGGATTTCATAATGGTTCCCTAATAGCCCAGACCCTAAAGGTCATGGCAGAAGTCCAAAGTTTCAAATTGCTAGATAGTAGCCTGCCTTCCCATGAGCCTCTCCAAATGGAGATAGACTGCAAAGGAGGACTCACAGCAAGCTGGCCTGATCTGGGGGGAGGGAGAGTGAAAGAGGGGGAAATACATAGCAAGCAGCCCATCCCTTGGTCCCATGTCCCTACAGGCTCCATGGTATTCCTTTGAAGGTGTCCTTGTCCCTTCCTGTCCTTACTTTCTCACTGTCACTCTTGAACCCCATTCCAAGACCCTTTCCCTGGAGTTTCCAGTATAATTGCTTTTAAAAAAATGCATTGTTTATCTCTAATGTCATTGGGCCTTTATTTTCAGGTATTTTTTTTACATTGAATTTAACCTTTTGCTAAAAATAAAATTAGAGTGAAATAACAAAAGAAAACGCAGAGCAGATATTAATGATAGAATACAAACATGCTATAAAGAAAATCAGCAAAACTAAATATCCTTTGATTAGGAATAAAGGAGAGAGGGCAGATTTAACCAAGGTCCAGAGCAGAAGAAAAAAAAAAGGATAAAATAGTTTAATCCTGAAACATGACAATGACCATGAGACCATTAAGAAAAGCATTACCCCAACCCTTTTGAAAATGTAGAGGAAATGGACAAATTCTTACAGAAAACAGGAAATATACACAAGGAGAAGTAAAACTTCTGTGTAGTCCTTTTTCTATTAAAGAAATCAAACTCATAGTCAAAAGCCTTCCCACAAGGAAAACTCTCAAAAACTTAGAAACAAAATGACACTGGTTTTTACCAAACTTTTAGAATAGAGAAAGAGGGAATATTCATGATTTTATGGGACCAAAAGAACCTCAATTAAAAAAACAAATACCCCCTCCCCCCAGAAAAAGAGCAAAACATTACAGGCCAATCTTACTCATGCATGTAGAAAAATACAAATTCATTTTTAAGGAAATTTCTTGTAAAACTGAAGTAGGTTATGTACTTTCCAAATGTTTAGCAGGGAAAAAAAATCACAAAGAAAAGTTGTTCAACAAAAAAATTCTAAGAAAAAAATCAGTAAATATCAGATGCAAAGCAGAAAGCATAGAAGAAGATGGCAGGACCAAGTGAATATTTATGAACGTCAAGATAAGAATGTGAATGGATTAACCTAATTTGTTAAAAAGAGAAAAAAAGCAAAGATTCTCACATTGGGTAAAAGCTAAAACGTAATCTTTTATTGTTTGCAAGATATCTGGAACACAGTGACTCATTAAAGGTGAAAATAAAGAAATGGGTCAGTATATTCTAGGCAAAGATCAATTTAAAGAATACTTGTTGTCAGGCACCTGAGTGGCTCAGTCAGTTAAACTTCGGACTTTGGCTCAGGTCATGATCTCATGGTTCAGAGTTTGCATTTGAGCCCCGCATCAGGCTCTCTGCTGTCAGCACAGAGCCCCCTTCTCTTTGCCCCTCCCCCCCCCACAGTGTGTGTGTGTGTGTGTGTGTGTGTGTGTGTGTCTGTCTGTCTCTCAGAAATAAACATTAAAAAAAGGAAGAGTACTATTTTTCAATAAAAAGGCACAAAGTACGATAAATGCTACAGTATGGTTAAACTTAAAAACCATTGTGCTCAGTGAAAGAAGTCATACATATTGTAAGATTCCATTTATATGAAATGTCTAAAAAAAGAAAAAAGACAAATAATTAGAGACAGAAACTGCATTAGTTGTTGCTTAAAACTGGGGGTGGAAATAGGGAATTCTTAGCATGAAGTTTCTTTTCAGTACAATGAAAATATTTTAAAGCCAAATGTTGGTGATGGCTAACAAACTTGGTAAATATACTAAAATTCACTAAATCGTACACTTAGATGAATTTTATGATATGTAATTATGTCTCAATAAAACTGTTAAAAATATCAATTTAAGACAATAAGCATAGGATGAGATCCAAATAGATTATTTTATGCTGATACAATAAAACTTTCAAAGTCATAGCCCAGTGCTGAGCCCAAAGCGAGGCTCGATCTCATAACCGTGAGATCATGACCGTGAGATAATGACCTGAGTCAAAATCAAGTCAGGCATTTAACTGCCTGAGCCCCCCAGGACAGCCAGTCATAAACTTTTAATTGTAAATAGTGTTGCATAGAATGTACGCATAAAAAATACCAGAAAAATTTGTCTTCAAAGCAAATTGTGGAATTAATATCTATAGCATATTCCCATGGAAAAAAACACTCAATATTCATTCGTACAGATTTGTTGAAAGAGAAACATGTGGAAGAACATAAGAATATACCCTGAACTTCTGACATTGAGTTCATACTTCAGGAGGAGACAACTGAAGGGGCCGAAGTAAAGACGTTTACGTTTTCTATTATCTCTTATGTACCTTTGACAATGAGCTTTATTACTGTTCTAATTAAAATAACATTTTCAGCTTGGTCTTTGAGTTGAGGCAAGCAATACCATCAAGCAGGCAATAATGCTGAGTATGAATATGAAGGATGTAATAATATAATTAGTAATGATTTAATAAATATAAATAAAACTTCGTTCCTTAGAAACAATATCCCTACTTTACTAGTCCTTGAAGAATGGCAGAGCATTTACATCAGTCATGGTGAAGCTGGTCCTAGCGGTCTGCTACGATCCAAGTGGTCTGCTAAGAAAGAAACATTGGGCTGGTTCAGTCAACACGCAAAGCTCTTTCTCCCAGGTTGGATGTTAGGCAAGGAAGGACCTCAACTACTCCACCCTGATGGCACAAAATAGACCAAATAAATAATGAAATAAAAGTTACTTTTGTAATTAAGTCACAGCATTTTTGAGCAGGTGTTTTTGGAGAGTTTGTATTTTTATTTCCCTTAGCAAAGCTGTTTTTGAGAATATTCGTGCCCTGTGTAGGCTGCATTGTGGATGTACCTACCACCTCCCAGGTCACTCTGTCCCTGATCACTGCTGGAGCGGCACGATCCACAGGTGGGTGAGACAATGAATTGGTACCATCACTTCTGTGATACTGGTCACCAATATTTTAGCCCATTCCCCCACTCTCCACTGACTCTGCAGAAAACACACCTGGCCTGGTAGGCACAGGGAAGATGTCTGTACTGCTGCTCTGTTTTGTTTTGTTTTGTTTTGTTTTGTTTTTAACTAGTGACGATTCCAAGGAAATCAGGGGCTGTCTCGTCCTATTCTAAGAAGCAGAGGAGCCCATGCCATTGCTGATTATGTTTTCGTGAGTTTCGTCCTTTGGGAATGCAAGTTTTCTTTGAGAAGGATCTCAATAAATTATACAGCAACTAATTTCCATTTTGGCCATGGAACTTTTTGTGTTAAGAATCGTGCCACTCCTAGACCTAGTGAGAAAGAACTACAGATTAAATCCCAGATTCAGAACCCATGACAACCTTTTCCCCAATCAATAACTGAGAACAGTTTTAAACTCTCCAAAGCGGAAGTGATGTAGGTAGACTTCGTGATGACAGTGCTAAATGTGTAACTGAGGGTTTACAATTGGAAAAAGAAAAAACCCAAACCTTTCTTCCACTAAACCCAACTACGTGAGAATATTAAACCACCTTTCTAAGTGGCATTTCAGTAAAAGAAAGAAAGAAGGAAAGAATGAAATCAAATATGCAATTACAGATTTAAACATTATTAATTTATTTAGACATTGACCATAATGAAACATTTATCATCAGGACAATGGAAGCTATACTCTGAGAAGAAAAAGTCGTCTTTAATGCTTCCCACTCCAGCCTTATTAAGATACCATTGACCAACAAGCATTCTATAATTCTTAAGGTCTATATTCTATAATAGTTAAGGTCTACAATGTGCTGACTTGATATGCATATACAGTGTGAAATGATTACTCAATCAAACTAATTAATACATCCATCACCGTATGTACATATCGTGCGTGCGTGCGTGCGTGCATGCGTGTGTGTGTGTGCGGCAAGGACACTTATGATCTGCTCTCTTAGGATTTCAAGTATGGAGTACAGGATTATTAACTATAGTCACCATACTAAACATTAGATCCCCAGAATTTATTCATTTTATAACTGAAATCTTAACTGCTTTTTAAATCACTAAACCACAAAGACTATAACAACAAACACATAAATATTTAACTCTAGAAGCTAATAGCACAACAAAATCAACCCAGGAAAACGAACAGAAATAATTATTAAATGTAAAAATGTAATAATAATAGGGCAGAAGAACAAAAAACTGACCAATACAACAGATTATTTTTTTTTTAAATTTTTTTTTCAACGTTTATTTTTGGGACAGAGAGAGACAGAGCATGAACGGGGGAGGGGCAGAGAGAGAGGGAGACACAGAATCGGAAACAGGCTCCAGGCTCCGAGCCGTCAGCCCAGAGCCCGACGCGGGGCTCGAACTCACGGACCGCGAGATCGTGACCTGGCTGAAGTCGGGCGCTTAACCAACTGCGCCACCCAGGCGCCCCGACAACAGATTATTTCTTAAATAGTCCAACCAAATGGATAAGTATCTGACAAGATCAACTGAGATAAATATGAACAGAAGTACAAATACCTAAAATTAGTAACAATAAAGAACGTTCTACTTCTGAAATCAAGATTGGCCTGTTTGTGAACTAAAAAAAAAAAAAAATGATGCTAGATGGGGGATGGGTATTAAGGAGGGCACTTGCGATGAGAACTGGGTGTTGTATGTAAGTGATGAATCACTAAATTCTACTGAAAACAATATTGCACTGTAGGTTAAGTAAGTAAAATTTAAGTAGGTAGATAGATAGATAACTATTTAACCACAGATGAAAAGAGAATGCTCTGCTCTGTGAGTTTAAAGCGATGTGGATGCATCCAAAGAAATGCATCTAGAGTGGTTGGCAAATAAAATAATGGAAAACCTACTTTTATGTTTTTTATCTAAAGTTTTGAGAGTAAACTTTCCTAACACCGAAGCTTGTAGTTTACAGCAGCCCCTCACTTAATCTGATGTCAGACCTGGGTCCCCCCCCTGACAGGTTAGAGGAGGTCACCGTGTTACCATGCTGAGGTGTGGACACGGATGGCTTTTCTTTGCTTTCAGTGCGTGGGCATATATTTGGTTAGCATATTCTTAGCTAAATTGTAGTCAGACTAAATTATTTAAAATAATACAATCTTGGGGCGCCTGGGTGGCGCAGTCGGTTAAGCGTCCGACTTCAGCCAGGTCACGATCTCGCGGTCCGTGAGTTCGAGCCCCGCGTCAGGCTTTGGGCTGATGGCTCAGAGCCTGGAGCCTGTTTCCGATTCTGTGTCTCCCTCTCTCTCTGCCCCTTCCCCGTTCATGCTCTGTCTCTCTCTGTCCCAAAAATAAATAAACGTTGAAAAAAAAATTTTTTTTAAAAATTAAAAAAATTAAAAATAAAAATAAAATAATACAATCTTGGGGCGCCTGGGTGGCTCAGTCGGTTGAGCATCCGACTTCAGCTCAGGTCATGATCTCACAGTCTGTGAGTTCGAGCCCCTCGTCGGGCTCTGTGCTGACAGCTCAGGGCCTGGAGCTTGTTTCAGATTCTGTGTCTCCCCTTCTCTGCCCCTTCCCCGCCATGCTCTGTCTCTGTCTCTCAAATATGAATAAACGTTAAAGAAATTAAAAAAATAAAATAAAATAATACAATCTTTACAATTCTTGGAAATGTGCTGAGGAGTTCTTAGGAATGTATTTTGTTTTCCACAGAGAATCCCCCCAGTTGCCTTTTGGCAAAGTATTTAAAAGAACCTTTTTCTTTTTTTAAACCAAGAGTCTTCACTCTGGGCTAAGCAGAGGCTTTTTAAAGGGGATACAATGTGACTAGTTTAAAGGACACACTATACAGAGGACAACTTTGTTATATTCTCTACCCTGGTGTAATGTAGGTTTCTCTTTTCTTGTCTCCCCTTTCAAAATAGCCTTGTCCCACTTTACAAAAGACAGTTGAATTGGTCAGGATGGTCTGGGAAACTTCAGAATCTCAGTGGCTTAGAAACAGATGTCTGTTTCTCACTGATGCTGTACCTTCAACCAGGGAAGGTCTGGGTCTTTGTATCGCGTTGTCCTCGCTCTGGGACCCAGGTAGCCAATGGACGAAGGGTTGCTAACCATTATGACCAAAAGAAAAGAGACTTCAGGAAGGTCTTGTAGTGGAACTGAACGCTCCTGTTTGCAAAGGACATACATCATTTTCCTTTATGATGCAGTGGCCAAAACTAGTCTATTGGTCTGAGTCTACCATGAGCACGGAAAGTAGAAAGCCTGGACAAATCCAGGGAACAGCATTACAGCTACCCTGAAAGATTTACCCCCCTGGCAGTGCATGGCCCCTAGTCACGAGGCGCTTCCAGGACATCAAACAAAGGGACTTCTGGAAATATTGTCTTCTGGGAAGTCTCCTTTTATGATGAGTCTACAAATCAATAAGTCTACAGGATTTCTAGTCTTTTCCTCTCTCATACATACTTCTTTAAAAAAAAAAAAGTACAGCCAAGGTATCAGAAACAAGATTCTTTTGCACTTGGAAGATTGTTTTGAAATCCGACATTTCAGGGAGAAGAGAGTGATGGATATTGGCTTCTAAAGTCTCCCTTCTCACTTCTAACAAAGATACTCAGAAAGTGCATTGCTCTCTGAGAGGGAAGATTAGAGCGGGGAAAGCAAAGGGGACATTGGTTAAGCCCTATTGTTGCTAACATGACTCTTTTTGCTTTCATTTGTGTAAATAACGTAAACAATTTTCTCCAGCTTTTCTCAACCCTCATCCCTAGGACTCGCTAGCTAGAAAGTAATGCATATATGCAAAGAACAAGTGTGCATTGGCAATACTCTTTGCTTTAGAAGTAACTGGGGTCCTTGGGGCGCCTGGGTGGCTCAGTCGGTTAAGTGTCCAACTTCGGCTCAGGTCATGATCTCGTGGTTCGTGGGTTCGAGCCCCGATTCAGGCTCTGTGCTGACAGCTCAGAGCCTGGAGCCTGTTTCCGATTCTGTGTCTCCCTCTCTCTCTGCCCCTCCCCGGTTCATGCTGTCTCTCCCTATCTCAAAAATAAATAAACGTTAAAAAAAAATTAAAAAAAAAAAAAAGAAGTAACTGGGGTCCAAATTTTTTCTGTGACACTAATTTTTTTTTTTTTCATTTTGGGTTGGGTATCTATTACTCAATTATTGGTTGGGGCTTGTTATGTCAAGTCATATCTTAAAAATCATTATTTCGTCTTCCAGATTTTTTTTACTTCATTAAAATTTCAAAGTCCTAAGATAGCTCCTAAAAGAATGGATTTTTTAGCAGTATATAAAACCTTGTTCCATAAGATGTGGAAATGCTTGTTTATAACGTGAACAAAATTAACGAAGCTGTTTTTGGATCTTTACACATGATTTTTCGTTAATGATTCTAGAAGCCAAATGTCAATGTCCAAACACATGCATATACGCTCCATTTAATAGACACCATGATTTTACTGTATTTCTCCTTTCATAACAACATCATTTTAGCTATATACAACGCTGTATCATTAGAAATTAAGATATTAAAAAGTGTATAGACTTATTTTTATTTTTAACTCATAAAGTAGATACATTTTTCGTATTGAATCTACACAATTTTAATCTTAATCACATTTAGTAAACTATATTCCAAAAGACAATCCATAATTTACTCTGCAGTGTTTTTTAAAAATAACATTGAAGTAAATAATAATATTTTTATTTGAATGGAAAAATGCAGTGAGTATTGTTCTGATGCAAAATAAATCTAAATCTGATTTACTTGGTAGATCTGAAAACAAGGAACAGCTTTGCTAAGGAAGTTTCATAGCAGACTTCTCCACAAGTTAAATGCCCTCAATCTATAGTTCTAGAGTTATTCATAAAACACACCTTTAAAGGCTGTGATATGGTAAAGATAAATTATACAATTTAAAAATACAATACAATTAAATATATAAATAATACAATTATAAAAATTTTGTATTGAAAAAGGTTCTGAAATGAAAAAGAATTTTCTCGGGGCACCTGGGTGGCTCAGTCAGTTAAGCATCTGACTTTGGCTCAGGTCATGATCTCACAGGTCATGGGTTCAAGCCCTGCATTGGGATCTGTGCTAACAGCTCAGAGCCTGGAGCCTGCTTCGGATTCTGTGTCTCCGTCTCTCTCTGTCCATTCCCCACTCATGCTCTGTCTTTGTCTCTCAAAAATAAATAAATGTTAAAAAAATTTTTAATAAGAAAAGAAAAAGATTCTTTCTCAACTCCTCATTCAAAAATAAACTCTTATTTAAAGTATAACATACTTACAGAAAAAGTGCACAGATCATGAGTGTGCATTTTAATGAATTATCACCAGTTAAACCCACCTGTCTATTCTTTTACCACCCGGATGAAAAATAGAGCATTACCAGCGTCTCAGAAGCCTCCCTATGCCTTTCTTAACCTATTAACCCTTTTCAAATTGTTTTGAACCTGATGCCACTAAGCAAAAACCGAATCCTAAACAAAAACAAACAACAAAAGAATAGGCATGGTAGATTACATTGGTCAGGAAGTATTCACTCCTCTACTTGATATATCATCCATGACAAGACTATTCGTCCCACCGCAATGAAACTGGGCTTGGTCATTGGACTGTCTTTGGCCAATGGAATGTGGGCAGAGGGGCAGTGTTCTAACTCGGAGCTTAGGCTTTAAGATGTGCACATATCGTGTTCACTGACACGAGAAGACATGCCCACTGTGCCTTCATTCTGGACCCCCGAAGGCGACACATGGAATGGACCAGAATTGCCCCAGGTGACCTACATACTTGCCAGGGACAGAAATAACCACTTTTTGTTATATGCCACTGAGATTTCGTTGGTTACACAGCAAAGGCTGACTCACATAATAATCATTTGGTAGATCTCAATAAAGCCCAAGTGAATGAACTCTAATGACCGGGTAACACATCCATTCGTTGCTTTCAACAAAATGGAAGACTGAATTAGAATTGTCAAAAGATAGACTATTAAAAGTAATTTCATCAGTGGGTAGCTTTTTGGCATATGATCCAGAAGTGGTTAAACAAATTGAACAGCCTTGCTAAAATAAAACTTCCATTCCTATCTATTTATATGAACAAGGTTTCACAGGGCTTTATATCTAGAAACATGAAACATATAAATAGAATTGTGAGCCCTGTCTCTTTCAAGGCATAAGCCATATTTATCTTTAATATGCGAAAATAACCCAAGTTTATTCATGTAATTAAGAACTTTTTTCCCAATCATTAAAAAAAATTGTTTAATGATTATTTATGGAAATTTGTAATATAGTTAAGTTGTTTTGACCAATTATATACTACTAACAATTGTAGTGATAGCTTTACCCAAGAGGCAATTAACACAGCCTTATGTTCCTTCACAGGTAATTATAAAATTAAACATTCAATTTATGTGCATATTTTTATTATAGAAAATAATGGTGATAAACATAGATTTCAAAAATAAACATATATTAAAACAAATCCTCTGGGGGAGGAAATAGTGGAAGCAGGAGACAAATATAGATCCAAAGAGAAAAGAGATGAAGTACAATTTCCCGCTGTTAAATAAAATCTGATTCATATATTTTAAAAAATGGATAGCAGTAGGGATCAAATTGTTACGGCATTGGGTTGCCACTGGGTATAATGGGATTTGTTTCATTTTTAAAATGTCAGTAGTTACCAAATTCCATAATCATATCTTTGCAAATCTATACGCTTTTGATGAAAATGAGGAGCTCAAAACTAATGCGGTACCTGAGATTTCCTGTCTACCGAGAGGGTACCTCAAAATTTGGGAACAACCAGTTTAAGCTATTGAGTTACGCACGTTTCCTTTATAAAGACGAGTATTCTAATTCTTGACGATTTCTGTGAAGGTAACTGTCAGTTGTATCCACTCAGAAGACACTGTATTAACACAATCTACCATTTAAAAGGAAAATGAAGGGCACCTGGGTGGCTCAGTCCGTTGAGCGTCTGACTTGGGTTCAGGGCATGATCTCGCAATTCGTGAGTTCGAGCCCCGTGTCGGGATCTGTGCTGACAGCTCAGAGCATGGAGCCTGCTTCGGATTCTGTGTCTTCCTCTCTCTCTGGCCCTCCCCTGCTTATGCCCTATCCCTCGCTGTCTCTCAAAAAATAAAATAAAACGTTTTAAAAAAAAAGTAAAGATGATATTTTTACAAGAACTAGAAAGTGACTGCTTTTTACAGAAACTTCTACAATGGAGATAGTATTTTGAGGATCAGTTTGGAAAACATTTCTGTCATTATATGATTTTGTTGCTGAAAACGGTATGCGTCACTTAAAAACTCATATCTGCACACTCTGAAAACCTAGATGCAAAATGACCTCATCTACTTTTAAAATATTAAAAATATGCAGTCTCCATGGTTTTTAAAATTCATTTGTTAAAAATACAAAAACTTGGGGCTCCTGAGTGGCTCCAGTGGTTAAGCGTCAGACTCTTGATTTTGGCTCAGGTCATGATCTTGAGGTTTGTGAGATCGAGCTCTGTGTGGACAGCATGGAGCCTGCTTGGGATTCTTTCTCTCCCAGCGCTCCCCACTCACACTCTCTCTCAAAATAAATACATAAAGATGTTAAAAGATATATACTTGTAAAACCTGACAAGTTCTGATTATTTTAAAAGACCAAACTAAAAAAAAGAAAAAAACCAAACCGATTGGCTTCAGGATGGCCATTTCTTTTTTTTTTTCCAATGCTTATTTATTTATTTTTGAGAGAGAACAGGGGAAAGGCAGAAAGAGAGAGAGAGAGAGAGAGAGAGAGAGAGAGAGAGAATCCCAAGCAGGCTCTGTGTTGTCAGCATAGAACCTGACACAGGGCTCAAACTCACAAACCGTGAGATCATGACCTGAGCTGAAACCAAGAGTCAGACGCTTAACCCCCTGAGCCACCCAGGCGCCCTGGGGAAGCCATTTCTTAATACTTCCAGAAATATCTATATAACTGACAAGTGAAACTAAAAAAAAAAAAAAATGAATATGATGATTTAATAAGCCTGCCATGATTTGTTTATTTTTTCCCAGTTTGAACCTATGTGTATTTGCGAGGTTATTTTTAGAACTGAGACAGCTTTTTAAAACTATCAAGATAAGTTGAATTTTGAAAAAGTTCTTTGATCTCTGGATCACAATGTATTATATGAAGATTAAAGTATAATAATAAAGACTATTTAATGACATGACTCTTCCTAAAACATTAAGATTGTTTCATGCCAGGAGGTAGGAGACATGGAGAGACGTAAGGTCAAAGAGTATAAATTTCCAGTTATAAGATAAATGATTTCTGGGGGTCCAGGGTACAGCATGGTGCTTACAGGTAATATGGTATTATATACTTGTACGTTACTAGTGAGTAGATCTTAAATGTTCTCACTACAAAAAAAAAATGGCAATTTTGTGATGTGATGAGGGTGTTAGCTTATCATTTTGCAATGTGTGAGTGTGTAAAACAAATCAGCACATGGAACAGAAACTTACACAATGTTCTATGTCGGTTATATCTCAATAAAGGTGGAAAAAACAGACTGTTTTAGAGGAGCCAAAAGGTTGTTTTTACTACAGAAGCTTTTTTATTGGGTGACAAAAGGAGAAAATTACTTTTAAAATGTTTATTTCATCTTTATTTTATCCTTAAAGTTTTTCTATTATCAAATTTGTTGTATAAGTAATATAATCCATCAATATAGCAGAAAAATATGTGAAATTATTAAATCAGCATATCGGGGTGTTTACTCTGATATTTCTACTTGATGGGTTGCAAGGATAAACCATTGGGAGACACTTCTCTATAAAACTTGATGCAACTGAGTTAGAATATCATAAAGAAATAGATTGTCAGCATGGAATATATAAATAACCAAAATTGGCTCAATATGTTGAGGACCCATCATGAATAAAATTGAAAAAGATAATTATCCCCCCAAATTTGCCAAAACCAGATGATTTTATGGATGTTATTTTAAACTCTGAAATTATAGAGTTCTTTGCAATTTAAAATGTCCCAGAGCATAAAGAAAGATGGAAATCTTCCCAGTTTATTTTAACCTTATACCAAAACCTGATAAAATTATCACAATGAAAGAAAACTACAGCTAAATTTCACTTATGATTATAGAGGGGAAAAACTGCTAAATAAAATATCATCCATGTAGATGTATTAAAAGAACAACAAATTACTACTATAGTAGGGTTTATTCTTGGAATCAAGCATCATTTAGCAAGAAATCTATTAATGTAAGAGGTACAAATGATACAATATATCAAATCAATAGATGCCCTCCAAAAATATCCAGTGTAGTTCAACATCCATGTTTGATAACATATTTAAGGAAACTAGAAAGAATATTCCTTCAGTGTTTCATATAGACATGTATTCTTTCACACATACACAAATACAAATACAAATAAATATGTAGATATGGATACGTAGATGGGTCCTTCTGTGTCTCCTTCCCTGCCTCCTTCCTTCTCTCTCGTCCTCTTTCAGAGGCATTTCTATATAGGCACAAATACTGATGTAAACAGTTAACGGCTATTTTGTGATGTTGGAATCTTAGCCAATATAATGAGAAATGCTAAATAGGCTAGAAAATACTCAGATGAAAGAAAGTATCAAGTGGGTAACAGTTTGCAGTTGAAAAATTACTAAAATAAATAAGAAAGTTTAGTAAAATGGCCATTTACAAAACACGCAACACAGACATATTAACTGCAAAACAGTTTTCCAATAATAACCAATGATAACCAAGCAGAGAACCCTTCACAACGCCAACAGCAAGTGTGAATTACCTAGACATATACTTAATTAGAAATGCAGAGGGTCCGTAGGAAAACATTTACAACATTTTCCAAAGGCAACAGCAAAAAAAAAGTGATGTTGCCAGATCAGAAGACTCAATAATGTTATCGGTTTTTGCCAAATTACATACAAATTTATCAGAATTCTAGTGGGCTTCTTTTTATAATACATGGCTGAGTGATATCAAAGTTCAACAACAAAAATAAACAAATTACAATAACCATGAACATTTTGGAAATTAAGCATAAGAAGAAATTTTTCTTTCATGGTTTTCAAAACATATTATCAAAATATAATAAATTAAAAGTGGAACTGAAATAGATAGAACAATAAAACAGGATAGAAATCCTAGGATTCCAAGCATACTGAAACATTTAATATATGCGGAAGTAATCTTTATTAACAATAGGAACACAATACGTATTTTTTCAAAATTGGTGTTAAAGCAATTGGCTAACCATTTTGGGGCAGGGGAGGCAAATTTCTCACCTCATCCCATAATCTAAAATAAGTTTCAGATAGATTAAAGGTTTTGAATACAAAAGATAAATTGTTTCTAGTCAAAAAGAATTCGCTAAACATGGATCCAGGAATTGGACCTAGGTTTTGTGGGATCCAATCAATTTTAGAGTTTTCATTAAACTAAATAATATAAAAATGTGAATGCAAAATTAGAAATAATGGATTAAAATTATTTATAATTATTGATTAAAAAATACATGTTAACGTTTGGTTGCTCTTAAAATTTTAAATTATTTTGCTAATTTGCATTAGTTTTTCCCAGCTCTACTGAGGTATAATTGACAAATAAAAGTGTAAGATGCTTAAAGTGTATACATGATAATTTGATATACATATACATTATGAAAGGATGCCCCCTAATCGAGATAATTAACATATCATTACCTCACATGTTTACTGTTTTCTTTACACAGTGCATTATTTTTTTTCTTTTCTTCTAATTTTTAAAAAAAAATTTACATCCAAATTAGTTAGCATACAGTGCAACAATGATTTCAAGAGTAGATTCCTTGGTGCCCCTGACCCATTTAGCCCACCCCCCCCCACAACCCCTCCAACAACCCTCTGTTTGTTCTCTGTTTTTAAGAGTCTCTTGTGTTTTGTCCCCCTCCCTGTTTTTATATTATTTTTGCTTCCCTTCCCTTATGTTCATCTGCTTTGTCTCTTAAAGTCCTCCTATGAGTGAAGTCATAGGATATTTGTCTTTCTCGGACTAATTTCGCTTAGCATAATAGCCTCCAGTTCCATCCACGTCGTCGCAAATGGCAAGATTTCATTCTTTTTGATCGCCGAGTAATACTCCGTTGTATATAACAAGTGCATTATTTCTCAAGCAGCATGCATAAAGTATTAAACTCTCCCAAAATGATGTTTGAACTCATTATTCAAAAACGATGTATAGTTAATATGGAGTTTCCCAATTACTCAATTTGAAATAAAGAAAGCCAATTAGCATAGGCAATAACACTTCCAAAGAGAAGAGGAAATTGACAAAGTCACAGAGAGTGGATGAGGGAAAATGCAATTCAGGGGACATGCAGAAAAAGACCATTGGAGACTAGGAAATTGGAGGAAGAGGAACATGTGTGCAGCAACCAACCTGATTACTTGGCCAAGACAGGTGTGTCTGACAGTGGGGGTGGGGGGGGGGGTGGGGGAGACAAGCCTAACCAGAGTTGTCCTATGATATGTATAAGAAAGAACTTCATACAAAAAAAAAAAAAAAAAAAAAAGGAGAGGGGGCAATTTTGGAAAAAGTAGGACCAGCTAGAGTAAATGGTTGCATAAAGATAATTCTATTTTTCCCCCATCGATACTTATTTCTTTTCTTGAAATTTGCTTTGTGTAAATCCCTGATACATTAAAACCTTGGATTGTGAGGAACGTGTTCTGTGAGCGCTCCACAAGACGAGCAAACATTTCTAAGGAATTTGAATTTGATAAACGAGCGACGTCTTGCAATGCGAGTAGTGCATGATGCCGAACATCCCATGATCACCCTGAGCCAGTGGTTCTTGAAATTCGCTTAGATATACAGGTGCTTTGGATTGCAAGCGTGTTTCTGGGATGAATTATGGCTGCAAACCAAGGTTTTACTGTACTTCCTCAGGGTTTCTCTTTTTCCTACACGTCATTTGATGTTGCATGCAGTACAAATGCTGGAATTTAGGGAGCTGAAGTAGGACTTCTTTGATAGTTCATTGTCCACCATCTCTGGTCTGATGATGTTGATAATATTGCTTCACCCCACAGGGGCTGAAATGCTTGAAGAAAGAAAAACATCAGGCAACACATCCTCCTTTGATCCAATTAGTTCCATCCCATTCCACAGACGTTTCCTGAATCTAAGACGTGTCAGGTCCTTTGCGAGTTTCTGGGGATAAATAAGAGCCAGTCCATGTGGTGACCACAGACGATGACCACAATGCTGTATGCTAGGAACGATAATGGAGGTATCTGACCACTGATACGACAACTGAGGTGAGGGAACTGAGAATACTTTCCAAAGGGCCAAAATGACAAAGGGATAAGATATCACGCGTCCACTGAGGAGGGAGAGAGGCATACGGGAAGCAGAAAAGTGGGGAGAACACCGAGAAATGGATGGTCATGCTACACTCAGGGCATGATCTGGTGTGGATGAAACAAAAAACAACAGTGACAACAACAAAACAACATGGGGCTAGTCTTACTGTCATCTGGAGCGGTCATCCTCTGGGACTCCTGCAGAAACCGTGGGCTCAGTGAAGCTTCCTCCAAGAAACATTGAGGCCAGCTAGCGCACAGTGTTTCGATCTCGGGGTAAAATCTCTTAAGTTAGCTTCTTCTTTCCTGGGGCAGAGGAGCAAGAGAGAGAAGGAGACTGTCATTTCCTATCCCCAACCTTCTAGGGGTTTTCTTTGCCTTCAGAACACAGCCTTCTGAACACATCATCCAAATCCTTTCATAATAGGAAGCAAGTGCAAGGTTTATTTGCTATTTTTTTTTTTTTTCAGATTTGTTATGGCAGGAAAACCATCATTTCCAGAACCACTTGGCGGGAACTGAGGTAAAAACAAACAAACAAACAACCTTTTCCATTTGAACAGGCTTGTCTTTAGCCTGTTTTTCAGAAGTCAAGACACTTGGCAACTTCAGACTTCTGAAGTGACTGAAGTTGGAAATGCTCAGGACAAAACTGCCCAGCCTGCTCTCAGAGGGGGGCAAGCAGGCAGCCGCTGGGCACTCTCGACTCCAGATACGAGAGCGCTGTGGCTGCAACAGGTCCCACGGAGCGCTGTGGTTGATGGTGAACTCGAGGAGAGAACAGAACTAGTATCTGTTCCTGTGTTAGTTTGGAGGCCAAGAAACAATAAAGATTTGGCAAGGAACCGGTCAAGAAAAAAAAAAATTATAACTCCTTGGAGATCCTAAGAGGTAAATGGTTGTTGCTTTAGTCCTCACAGGAACGTAAAGGTGGTCAGAGAAGCAGTAAATAGATGGTCTTCTGACCACAGAGGAGAGGACAATGTTCCATGAAGACAGCTGCCTTATGCTCTCAGGGGACCGACAGCTACCTGTGCCGAAGTCCAGACACAGCAGCCTTTGGACGGAAGTAATGGGGAAACGTGTGTGTGTGTGTGTGTGTGTGTGTGTGTGTGTGTGGTATACGAAAGATTTCATTTTCATTTTATAACAACAAGCCAAATGCCAAAAATGCACGCTACCATCAATGACTTTTTTTAATATGTCAGTTTTAGGGACATTTTAAGGCGATATATTCCACACCATCTTCATAACCATTGACATCAACTCATAAATGAACTCATCACCATTTGCTTAATCTTTGCTTCTGGTGGGATATTCCTATTCCCATCTCTCAAATGGCTACATGGTAACTTGGGCCAGAAATCCAGGAGTCATTCTAGATCCTTCTCTCAAGCGGACTTTGACTCTGACCTCCAGAATATTTAACTTCCTTTCCCTCTCTCTCTCTCTCTCTCTCTTTATTTATATACCACTTCCCGTAAAAAAAATTGATAGTATGTCTCCCCATTGGAGTATAAGCTCACTGAGGAAAAGCCTAATTCCCATTTTTGTTCTTCCAATGCTTAATGCATTGCCTTCAACACAAAGCAATAGATGCCATAAACACTCAAACAATTTCACATTATGTTTTTTATGAAGGTCAAGGATTTAAAATGTCAATACTCAGGGGTGCCTGGGTGGCTCAGCTGGTTGAGTGTCTGACTTTTGATGTGGGCTTAGGTTATGATCCCAGGGTTGTGGGATCAAGACCCATGTTGGATTCTGCTTGAGATTCTCTCTTTCCCTCTGCCCCTCTCCCACTTACGCGCTGTCTCTCTAAAACAAAACAAAACAAAACAAAAAACTAAAATTTCATAAAATGTCAATACTCAAAAGTTGACAAAACTGGCCTTCTATATATGAAGGTTTGTTCCCTAGTGGCTGTCCAGAGTCAAGTTCTACAGGACTCCTTCTCTGCTATCCCAGCAGGCTTCGTTCACTGGCCGGTGATCCCTCACAATGTTGTCCCAACCCACGGAAGGTGCCCTCCCAAACTGGGATGTGTTCAGAGTATCCACATTCTCATGTACATTCAGTCCAATAATTACTCAGCACTGCACATTAGAGGGTCAAATTAATCAATAACTCTTCAAATTAATGCAAAGAAAATCATTCCCAGATTTATACACCAAATTTCACTGTGTTTCATGTAAGTAAACCACAATCCTTCTGCTCAATAATCTTCTATCTTAAATATAGATAAGGCTGACACACCTAGAGATAGATAAAACTGTGGATAAACAAAACGAGTTCTTCTGACTTCATTCCAAAGGAAACATCTCAAACTAAATTAAGAAACGCCTAACTTTCCTCCTTCTCAGAGCTTTGTTTTTTTGTTTCGTTGTTGTTTATGTGATTATTATCATGGAAGGCAGAGAGTCATTCATTTTGACTTTGCCTTTTAATTAATCCTATTCTTCTTTCACAGTTCTTTTTCTTCAATTATTGTCACGGTAGGAGGAGATTTGGGGAAATTTCTCAGTGCAAATGATGCTGTGGTAATTTTCCATCTAATTTTGACTTAAAAAAACACTTAAATGTTATCACTTGGAACCATCCCATATTTTAGTTGTCTTTGTTTCATTGTTCACATGTTCCCCTTGAAACCAACTTATTTTGAGAAAATGAAAGCACTAAATTTCATTCTGGAATCGCTTTATTGTTATTTGGTTTGGGTAGTTGTTATTCATTTGTGAGTTTCTTGAGCCAAATTTCATGTGTTTGGACTTCCTGAACCATGAAAGCGCCTTCTTTCTCATGCTATGTGAAGGTTTGGATGCCAGGTTTCTGTAGGGTGAATTGCATATAACGGCAGGGTATTTGCTTGATTGTTTAAGATTGATTAACTTCCGCTTAGTCACTTAGACTAGAAGCAGCTTCTCAGGACTGTGACAAAATAATGTTTTCATCCTTTCCTAATGAGTTCAATGTGCTTATTTCCCTTTCTGATGGAGTGAAATGTTTCTTTAATAAAATCAATTTGTACCATGCATTTACTGTTTTATTTTCCCTTGAATGCTTGGTCTAGCTCACTAGTAGTGTTCATGGGAAATACACGGAGACCCATTGTATAACCACTTATGGTGCGCTTAGTACCAAAGAACACAGACCCACAGGTGGCTTACTCAGACAGAGAGGAAATGATTTGCCTTTTAGATTTGCTCAGCTTGCATTTCGTTTATTCTGCAAAGAGCCAACAATGACACATACACTTTCGTTCCAATTTACTTTGCGCTGTTTGTCGTTTAAAATGATACAGTGTCTGTGCTGTTTACCAGGGGCCGTTGTGCAAGGCTGACCAGTTCCTTCTGAATTCCGCACTTCCACGCTCTGGTGAACTAGCCCAGTCGTATTTGCCCAACAGTCCCCTGGTCAATGCCGCGCATCACTCGCTACTCCAGCGAACAACTGGTCTGAGGACGCAATTCTGTTGCAAATGACAGCAAAAGCAACCAACTGGGCAGTAGCCGGCATTGTAATTCCACTTTCATGTTTGCTAAATGTCTTCCTTTGGGTTCCCTAGCACACCCCAGAGAAGAACTTGGGAGTCATTTACTGAGTCATCCCAGGAGGTGCAAATGAGGGCACGGGGAGAAGCAGAAATGTAGCAGGAAGGAATGGGGGAGGAGTAACGCCTAGGGGAGCTAGGGCATTGCATCCCCTTACCGTCATCCCTGTTGGTCGGGCATTGCCCCAGGGGTGTTACATCCCCAGGGTTCCCAGCTGCCCTGCGCGCTGGTTGGACAAGCTCACAGGGTTTGGGCGACCAAAAACCAAAAACACTCAGAGCAACTAAGAGAAGCTGTCAGGAGCCTAGAAACTATCCGTTGCAGATAGGAACGAGGTCGGGTGCATGGAGGATATGGCGTGTACCTGCCGCACTAATTGCATCAAGCTTCCTTGAAAAATCTGGGGAAACCTTGTCTTAAGATGACTGCTTTAAAGATACTGCCAAATTGGATGTTGGCATAACAAGGGTATTGGAAAAACCTCTATCTTGTCCCCAAGAGATGAAATGGAGATTTGGAAGAGAAGATCATTGCATCTCTGGCAAATTACAGACATTATTGAGGAGCAGTGTGGTCTAGTGGTTGAGTGCAGGTGGAAGGGTCTGACCAGCTGGCTGTGGATGCCAATGATAACACCTGCTACCTGTGTGATGTTGGGTCAGTTACTCAGCCTTTCTGGCTTTACAGCCCTGTGTCCTCATCTGTAACATGGAGGCAGTCGTCGTATCTGTCTCTAAGGGCTGTTATCTCTAAGGACGAACCGAGATCCCGAATGTAAAACTCTTAGCACGTTGAACACCCCTGAAGTATATGTTCACTATTGCCATAACGACAAAATAACATCCTCTGTTGCTTCTTAACGGAAGGAACCGGTGTTATTATCAAAAGCATATTGTTAGCCAGTCACGAAAAGACAAAGGCTTTATGATTCCACTTATACAAAGTATTGAAAGTAGCCAAACTCAGTGAAGTATGAATGTAGGATGGAGGTTGCCAGAGGGTGGGGGGAGGGGAAAAGTGGAGGGGGGTCGTTCAATGGATACCGAGTTTCAGATTTACAAGCTAAACAAAGCTCTAGAGATCCCTTGTGCACAAATGTGAATACATTTAACACCCCTGAACCGTATAATTACCGTTTTTTTTTACCACAATTAAAAATAAGATATTTTTAAAAAGCATGGTGTTGACAAGCTCCGTCACTTATCTCTATGAAATAGAATCCATAGCCTGTCCTCAGCCTTCCTCTTCTGTTGTAGTCATCGACATCAACATTGAAATCTGGAAGACATTTCGGATCACTCGTCTGTTTAGAATGCATGTCCCCCAAAATGCTGCTTAAATTATTCATCATGGGCACCCCAGGGGAAGACCGTAGCCAGTAAGAGAGCTTCGTTCCCCTCCAGAGATATCAAAGCAGTTGTTTCTAATAGAAACACTGCCTCTAAACAGCAGGCTTCCAATAAGTTCAGGAGGATACAAGAAAAACATAATCCAAAGGTTTTGCCGATCGACACAGATCACTCTGCCTTCAGCTCCATGGGGATAGATTCAATTTTCTGATTGCACATTCCAGGATGTGGAAAGCGAATTCGTTAAGAAGAAAGACCATTGTGCAAAAGAAGACTTTGTATGAATCACCTGGCGTAACGTCCAAAAGTTGCATTATACCTGCAGGTCCCAGAGTGAGAAGTCTCAAGGTATTCCAGAACACTACAGTGGCCAAGAAGGAAGTAAATTTCAGTCACGGCCCACTATTTTTTTTTTTATAAAAATTTTTAATGTTTCTTTATTTTTTATTTTTTTATTTTTCAACGTTTATTTATTTTTGGGACAGAGAGAGACAGAGCATGAACAGGGGAGGGGCAGAGAGAGGGAGACATAGAATCGGAAACAGGCTCCAGGCTCCGAGCCATCAGCCCAGAGCCTGATGCGGGGCTCGAACTCACGGACCGCGAGATCGTGACCTGGCTGAAGCCGGACGCTTAACCGACTGCGCCACCCAGGCGCCCCTGTGTTTCTTTATTTTTGAGAGAGAGACAGACTATCTGTTTTTACTGGCAGTAGTAGATGAACGCCAACAAATTCTTGATCTCTATTAGAATACCCTGTTGTTAAGCTCCAGTCAGATTATCTTCTCTCTTAACACCTTTGTCTAGATGAGGTTTATTGATGAGGCTCCAAAGTTCACAGTTACAATCATATTCTTTCCCTGCTTTCTTCAGATGACTCTGACAGAGGCTTTTTGAGTTTGGAACTTACCCAAATTCTCCAGCCACGTATTTACTGGAAATCTCTTGGCTTATTTCTGCTGATCCCCTCCAGGCCAATCGGTCTACTTTCACTTTTAAAGGGGAACAAGTCCTTAGGATACCTCGCTTAAGATTTTGAGACTACTTACACAATGGAGTACTATGTGGCAATGAGAAAGAATGAAATATGGCTCTTTGTAGCAACGTGGATGGAACTGGAGAGTGTGATGCTAAGTGAAATAAGCCATACAGAGAAAGACAGATGCCATATGTGTTCACTCTTATGTGGATCCTGAGAAACTTAACAGAAACCCATGGGGGAGGGGAAGGAAAAAAAAAGAGGTTAGAGGGGGAGAGAGCCAAAGCATAAGAGACTCTTCAACGTTTTTTTCTTTTTTTTTTTTTTTTTTTTTTTTTATTTTTGGGACAGAGAGAGACAGAGCATGAACGGGGGAGGGGCAGAGAGAGAGGGAGACACAGAATCGGAAACAGGCTCCAGGCTCTGAGCCATCAGCCCAGAGCCCGACGCGGGGCTCGAACTCACGGACCGCGAGATCGTGACCTGAGCTGAAGTTGGACGCTTAACCGACTGCGCCACCCAGGCGCCCCAAGAGACTCTTATGAGAGTCTGAGAACAAACTGAGGGTTGAT